>NW_008587741.1:13998-14420 GCF_000691845.1 Merops nubicus
CCCACGCAGGGGTTGTGGGCGTTCCACCCCCCGCCCCCCAGACCCTCAGCATCGCATGTGCTGAGCACAGCCTCATCTCTGGGAATGTCTCAAACTTATTGTGGCTTATAGGGCTCGGGCACGTCCATGAAACATGGACATCTCCACTCGGATCGAAGAGTGGGCGTGGCAGCTACCCCTCCTCTAGAGAGAGCAGGAAATGTTAAATCTAACGTGGCCGTGCACACAGATAACCGTGGGTTTGGAACAACGTGGAGTCCCTCGACTAACCACGCAGGGATGTGTGGGCACTCGCTCGAGGAACGGGAGAATAAACCATGGGATGAGCTGAGCCTGCAGGCCTCGAGTCAGCCCAGGTGACACGTGCTGGGAGCTGCGGGCTGGGAAGGCACAGTTGGTGTTTTGAGACTAGGGGCAAAGCC
>NW_008587741.1:14442-14652 GCF_000691845.1 Merops nubicus
CTGGGGGGCGGTCCCCCCGCCCCCCAACCCGAGCCCATCGGCACACGAGCAGCGCGGGCGGGCAGCTCGTGGAGCCGGGAACAGAGCGGGAGAACGGCGCCCGGAGCCGGCGCTGCTAGGGTGTCGGGGCTCAGGCCTGAACAGCAGGACAGGGACCCAGCTGCCCCGCACCTACCTGCGGGCGCACGCGTTCTAGAGCCGAAATCGGCG
>NW_008587742.1:0-9461 GCF_000691845.1 Merops nubicus
TGGGCAGCCTGATTTAGTGGGAGGTGTGTCCCCTCATGGCAGAGGGGTTGGAACTGGGTGACCCTTGTGGTCTCTTCCAGCCCTGACAGATTCTGATCTGTTTTAGCAGAGGACTTTAGAGCCCTAATGGCTCCATGGTTGGACTTGATGATCTTAAAGGTCTCTTCCAACCTGAAGGATTCTATGATTATGTAAATTAATTTTAAAGCCTTTTTGGCTTTCAGAAATTTGCTCATGACTCATGTCTCTTCACAAGATATGATTATAGAATTTTTGAGAGCAATGGTATGTGTGCAGCTTTGGAAGGCCTGGTGTTAACTTAAAGGAGACCTCTCAGACGAGAAGGTAAAAGTCGAGTCTCAGATGAGACATCAGGACTTGATTTTTTTCTACCAGATGGTATTTATTTGTCTGCATCTGCCATTCCTCAGATAAAGCTACTGGCAGCAAGAGCTGTGCAGCATAGTTGTGATGCATGCAGGGTAATCTGTTCCCTGTGTTGGTTCTGCAGTGCTGAGAAGGTAGAAAACTTGTTTTTGTCAATAAAATAAAAAGATATGACTCAAAAAGCAAGCCAGGAGCTGAGTAAGGCTGTTCTGCCCTACTGCTGTCAGAGCAAGCTTTAAAGTGAGCTGTGAAAGAGCAGAGAGTGACTGCCATGCATTCACAGCACCCTCACGCCCCAGTCCTCTGCCAGTCACTTTCTCGGTTTCCCACACCTCCCCATGGAAAAAATAACCTGGGGGCACTTTTCCCAAAAGTGGATGGCTGAAAGGGGATATGTCAGCTCCCAAAGTGGGTGATCTCCAGTCGTGCTTATCCAAGTCAAACACGTATTTATCTGTGCATGTAAGCTGTGTTTTATTTCCCTGTTCAGACTTTTTTTTTGTTCTCTCTGCAATGCTCCTGATGTGCTGTGCAACCAACATTTTATTGGTGTGCATCAGTGTCACTGAATGTACCTTCTGCCTTCCTTAGCTGGGTAGCTGGTGGCATCAGCTTTCTTTCTGCTCACACCCTGAAGCTGCCAGCAGAGCTTAATTTTCCACATCTCACCTCCTGCCAGTGTCTGACTCCTGATAGATGGACTATTTGCATCCAATTTCATGCAAGACTCTTGAATGCCAGACGGGGTCTCCCCAGCCCCAAGCTCAACCTTGGTAAACTGTTCCATGAACCCAAGGTAAGATTTTAATTTAACACAGAAGATGACACCAAGCATTCGGCTTTCTTTTGCATTAGTACAGAGCCTGATTTGATGAAAGGTGTTTATTCAATTGTGCATGCAGCTGATTTGATTACGTACACGGACTGGTCAACAGGCAGTGCTTTAGCTACCTTGAAGTTGCTTTGGCTTGAGCCAAACTGATAATTTATTCATGCATCGGCAGTCATTGGGCATATAAATCACAAACATATTTGCATTTCCTAAATTTAGCCTATGTATCTATGTAGCCGGTCTGCGTGCACAATATGGTCATGTTTTTATTTGCAGGAGGTATAGACAATTTTGAGTTGAGGACGGCCTCTAGTGGACTGGGATGTCAAAACACCGGTATTTCCATACCCTTCACCCGTTCTTGGAGGGCTTTTTTTCAGGGGAAGAGTTCTCCAGTTATGCAAATTAATGTTAAACAAGTCTGTGAAAATATCCCTATTACACGGAGGTTTATACATCAGGTACCATCGTGGAAGGCTACTCTGGTGTAATGATATCAGCTGGAATTCACAAACCAGCTTAACCAATTTAGTTTGCCCTGTAAGCAGCCTTTAAATATCTCTAATACTGTGTTTCCAAAATACTATTAGTAGTCTGTTCCCATATCTTCCATTAAATGTACTTACTCCATATTAAACAGATTATATATTACATAGTCATTAAGTGTCTTTCTGTGGAGTCATCCACACATGTTGAGGTGGCTGTAACAATGCAGTGCTGAACGTGTGGTGATGCATCTTGCTGCATGTATGTTGCTTTTTCTTGCTATACAGTTTTGGTTTACCCATGCCTGCTCGTGTCCCAGGACCTTAAACACCACTGCTCATTGCAGAATTTGGCCTCCATGCTGTAAACAAAAGGGGGACACAAGAGAAAGAACAGGGAGGGAGCAGTCAAATACTGGAACTCTTATCTCCCATTTCTATGAAATTATTTCTGACTAGCTGATCTCATTTGCAATCCTGAGAGTAAGAGAAAGCTCACAGGGGTCTAGGTTTTTGAGGAAATGAATACCCAGTTTCACCCCCGTTTACTGTTATGGATCTACTTAAGCACAGAGAGAAAAAAAATGGCAATGCTTGGGTTCATCAGGCATTTACTTCACTAAAATGGAAGTTAGTCTTTTGGATTTAACTCCAAATTGTAGTAGAGTAAGTTACATTACTACTGTCAGATTTTGATGCTTGTTGTGCTCCTCTGTTTTATTCCCTGACAAAGGATCCAGCAAATGGCAGGGTTTTTGGCACATGTCTGCAAGGTTGGGAAGCATCTCTCCTACTACTGTGGCACTAAGACCTTAAAGAAGGTGCTAATGAAGCTTGAAGTCACATTTGTATTGCAAATGTCACAATTTGTTCTGCCTTTACACAGAATTAATTTGAATGGTTTGTTGTTTTGTTCCAAATGTACAGCTGAATGATGCTGCTGCTTTAGGTGGCTCAGCACCTTATTCATAAACAAGTTAGGGTAAATTAAGAAAAACCTCACTGTTGGAGAGATCATTTATTCAACTTTCTTATATTAGTTTGTCAGCCATCTTCAAACTGTCAAGCAACAGGAGTCCTGTTCGCCCTCAAAGTCTGAAATATTGATGCTTATTTGTTCAGTTACAGGCAGATTTTTAGTTACAACTACTTTAGATGATTACCTAAAGGGTTAAACCATCTCCTAAAGTGGTTTCATTAGCTCTTTTGAGTAAACAGAACATAGGAATGAGTGAGTTTTATTTAGTAACTGACTAACAAGTAAAGCAGCAGGCTTTAGGGCAAACTACTGTAGGGTTCATAGCAATCTCTTTTGGGACTGCCTTGACACGCAGAAACAGACTCTATAACCCAGAAGGTTATATAGTAGGGATGTTTATTGCACGCAGATGCTCAGGGGATCGCTCCACCACAAACCTGCACACCCAAAGTGGCAAACTATCTCCTATTTCTACGATGAAATACGGCATAGTCAAATGACGCCTATACATATTCATTATCTAACCCCAAAAAAGGCAGTCTCTTCTGAGTAATCATTTCCATAGTCTGAATTGAGTCAGTTGTGGTCAGTTCTTGTCCTTGGTAAACATCTGCTTTTCCTTACTATTTATACTGACTGCCTCAGCTAGTGAATTGGGATGTTCCGTTAGTATGTCAAGGCTCGTCCTGTTAGTTATTCAGTCTGTTTATCTTTAAGTATTTCATAATGGTTAGTGGCATAACTTCTTAATTAATGCTTCCCTTATATCAGCCTGATTGCTTTAGCCACCTCAGCATGAGTTTTTGAAGACCTTTGTGTATCAACAGCAGACAGAGAGGTCTATATTTAGTTAGTCTGATGTGAAGAAAACAGTCCATCCACATCCAGTGACCTTGTAACAAGAGGTTCCCTGACCAAGAATTGCACAATGTCCTTGCCACTTCGCTGAGCCTCTGAATCTAAGAGCAAAGCTTTTATGTGTTGAAGACCCACAAGAACTGTGCTCAGGGATATCTGAGAACTGGGAGAACACAGCGTCTGTCTGAGGTGCCACAGTGGTTGATTAACAAGGTTGTGGCTAAAGAGGTAGTTTCACCTTGGCAGCCGTGTCTGCAGTGAACGTGTCTTCAAGTGTGGCTGGGGAGTGAGACTCACGGGTGGTCTCTGTGTCACCAAGGCTCTGCTGTGGATTTCTGGCTGTGGCCCCCAGTGAGAGCTGCATGCACCTTGTGAGTCCCAGGCTGCCCATCACACTGTGCTATGTTAGTGTCTCCCATTCGGGCTTAATCCAGCTCCTCTGAAGGGAGCTGCTGTAATTAGAATGGAATTTCTTCATAGGTAAGTCCAGAGGGAGGGGAAACCCTGTAAAGTAGCTGCTAAACACTTCTTGCCTCTGTGTCAGGATGACAGCATTGCAAGGCAGAAGCATTTGAACAGGTTTTCCCTCGTACAGTGCATAGACAAAGAAGCTCTTGTCTGGTTTTTCTCAAAGATCATAACTTCATGACAAATATCTTTCTAGGCATGCAGAAAAGCTGAGAATGATGTCTGTGTCATTTCACTTTATGTTGCTGCAAAGGTAGCAAGTCTTGGAAACATGACTGCTCTTCTGCATACTGAAATCTCAGGAAAGTGTGAGTGGAAAGCAGGTTGCAAAATCAGGATCAAATCCTGATCCTGCTGCTTTTATTTTAAAATACATCTGAAGATCATATTTTCTAGGGCTACAGTGTTTGTGCATCTGTTTGAGTGCATTGTTTGTGTAGCAGTGATCTAATCTGTAGCTGAAGCCCTTCATGGGTGGTTCTCTCCCCAAAGAGCAGTGGTCTGGTCAGAGGAAAAGACCAAAACTGGTCTGTTGGTAACTTGGTGTGTTACTGGCACTGCCTCTGAACCATGGGGAGATGATTGTCCCCAGCAGTAGTTTTTAGGAGGAACACTTTGATCAGGACTAGTTGTCTCTGTCTTATGCAGACTTGATATCTGCAAGACAGTAGTCATATCAAAACCAGATGGGTTTCAGAAAGACAATGCCTAAACAGCTTATTACCAGGTTGGGTCTTGTTCTAGCAGATGTTAAACATCTACAAGTTCACGCTTAGTCTGAGATTATCTTCTTTGGCCAAAGCAGCCTTGCTCTGGAACAGTCAGAAAACCTGGAGCTGTTTTTTTACCAGATAGGGAAACATTTAAGGTCTGTTAGAGCAGATACAAGATTCCTTATTTTGATTCAGCAAAATGGTCCTAGTCTTAGTGTTGAATTTTAAAAGGTTACTCATGATGATTTAAGAGTCAATGTCCACTTTTGCTGATAATGAACGTAACTCGGCAAGCCATGGTCCATGAACTTTTGATAACAATATCTACCCTATGACCCTAAAATAGTGACAGCTCTACCTACCTGCAGCATCTCATTTCCTGAGATGAGCTAGAGAGGTCTTCAGATACCCAGAAGGTACAGCTGGAACTCTGTCCCTGTGGGCACTCACTGCAAGCAATCATTTTCACACCTACCAGAAGAGTGGATCCTTAGTCCAACTAGAAGAAAGCCATCTCAGGTGGTGCTCAAAAATCAGCATCTGGCCAACTGAGAAGCTTACCTTGTGTTCTGCTGTGATTAGAGCTAAGCTGACTGTAGCAGACTTTATATGTTTGTGGAAGGTTGTGGAGGTTTTTTTAGTTATTGGTTTGTGAGGGTTTGTTTTGTTGGTTTGTTTTGTTGTTGTGGTTTTTTTCTTTTTTTTTTTTTTTCCAATTATGTTTGCTTTAAAGCTAGAGCTCTGTGCTGCTTCCAGCCTGACATGAGAAACACCTTAAGGTTTTACTATCATACAGCTGAACTATAATGTGATAAAGTACCTAAATATTTGAAAATAAGTTTTCAAAAGGGTGTTCTGTTCACACAAAACAAGTTTTAGATGTACTTGAAGAAGGCACCTGTTACATTTATCTGTGATAGTTTACAGCTTTTTCCCAATGATAAAACTTAACACAAACTAAAGAATTATGATACTCTAAATCAAAATAACTTTATTTTATTTCCAAAGAAATATAATTTGTTTACCTTCTTAAATATCATATTTGGATAACGGCTTATCTCATTTATTTTTATTGTATATTTGCAATAACTTTGGCTCACCTTCTAAATGCTGTTTTACACTCTCCTCATAATTTCAGATATCTTCATCCATTTGCACATGTAACAAGAATGTATCCTTAGAGAGTGACAATCCTAAATGCGGTGTGTATCTGGCTCAGTTGGCAATTCCTGTACTTTCTGAAGAGATTTTTTTGATAAGCATAGATTGGTTCAGCTTCATCTGTGTGCAGAGATATGTCTTTTTTTGGCTCTCTGCAAACAGAGGCTTCAGAACAGTCACATCTACAAATTATTTAATTCTGAAAAGCTCATTAAATTTTTAGCCCCCTTCTGCAGGCTGTGCAAGTGCCATGTACAAAATTCTGGAAGCAAGGTGGGAGGAGGAGCAGGATAAAGATTGCTTCTCCTTCACACTGTTATACCCTGCAATGCATTACTGTCTGGTCATGAACTCTCATCTGAAGTGTCCTGCGCAGTGCCCAAGGAGTGCTGTGGCATGTAACAACACCCCATAATTAAGTTCATAACAAAGCTTGACTAGCAGACAGGTTGGGCAACACCAATGAGGAATTCTCATTCAACTTCATAAGTTTTCTTTGCATCAGAGCTCTCTGAAAGAAGGCTGATGCCTTAGTATGCTTGTGCACCTCACACAGCTAAAGCAAAGAAAATTAGTGTGATGTCTTTTTTAAATCAATTTTAACCATCTAAACATTTTTTTTTTTATTCCTGCTACATAGTTTTAGCAAAAAAAAGAATCAGTGAAAAATTGCTGTCATAAAAGAGTCATCTGCTCTCCATTATACTGACATTTAAGGATTGCACACATTAAAATGCTCCTATGCATTACAGACACCAACAGGAAAAACAGGAGTTTGAAATTTATAACAAATAGGAGATTTTGTAATTCAGCTGCCCTGAGGTGGGCATAGAACCAGGGCTGAGAAATGATAAAGATCTCCCTGCATGTAACTCTTCCCGTCCCTCCCTACATCTGCATCTCACAGAATTAAATTGCTAGTGCATAGGAAAACATTTTCTCAAAACACTCTTTACCCTCTGTCTCTGGTGGATTTAAAAAAAAAAAAAAAAAAATTTTTTTTAAATTTTCAGCCCAAAGTCAGTGCTGTCTGGTCTATGCTGGAATGCAATTGTTAAGAAGCTTTTTCTTTGAATTATGAAAGCCTCCTTTCCTTTTAGGCATCTTCCAGCCGCTGATATCTTTTGGATTCCCACAAGTTGAGGAGCAGCATTTCCTGTGAGGGAAATTTCTAAAAATACTAGTTTTATAATTGAGTGGCAGACAAACAGCTCTGTGCTCCTCTTTATGGCAGGGCTGAGGTGTGTCTCCCTCAGTACAGGAGCATTAGCGTGGAGTAAGCTGTGGTCTTACAAACCTGCCTTCACAAATGTATTCCGATGGTTCCATGAAACCACAAGGAACATTTGAAAATTTTTGGTTTATAATAACATCTCATACCTGTCTTGGCACTAGAAGTACACAGTACAAGTTTAGGCCTGAGAGTTTAATTGCAATTGTGAGTGATTTTCCTTCAGATCTTTCTCAAAGTTTAAGATAGTCATAAAAATTCTAAAACTTATTTTTTTAAAAGTTTATTATGATCAAAGCAGAGTGTAAAAGCACCAATACTAGGCTTCTGTCTCTTACTATCCACCTTCCACTTTTGGATCACATGTGTTTAGTTTACAATTCAAAGCAGGGTTTTTTTTTTTCCATTTCTGTCTTCCTGCTCAGCCTGTTTCTTATAACACAAGCAATGTTTGCTCTGTTTCATATAACACTCTTGCCAGCAGTGAACTTGGGCTGGGGCTGTGCAAGATGTGAGGGTACTGCTGTCTGAGAGTGAATAGAAACGCTTCTTTTCCTACTAGCATAACACTTGCCTTTACAAATAGAATAAAATGTTAACTTTGCTAGTAAAGTATACCTCTTATCTTAAGAGGGATACTAAAAAGAGACACTAAGAGGTTTTATAAAACTCAGGTTGCACTTTTTCTCCTGACCCCTAGAAATTTTTAGCATTAATCTAGCCTCATATCAAATCCTGATCTTTGGTGTTGGGCAGTTACCCAACCTTAGGTTGTGAAAAACATTTTTATCTCTTTGTAGCAAAGACCAAAATAACTAAAACCCCACTTTTGAGAGAAGTTACTCTAGCTTCTTGTAGAAATAGAGCTGTGTGGTTCTCATTTCCCACTCCCATCTACTTTTCAGAGCTGAACATCCCTATTCATGCAAAAGCAAACTGCAGTAGAGAAATTAATTGTCTTGGGCCCTCAGAAGACAGTCACTCATTGACCCATAAAGTTCTACATCTAATGGTTGAGGGGAGCTGATTGGCTGTCTCAGTAAGTTCAAGTAATGTACAACATGACATAGTAATTAGGCAAAGTTTTGCATAGCAGTATTAGGTATCCAATCCCAGCCTACTTTTCTATACATCTTCAAATGATGATGCTCCAGTTTATCATCCTGTCTAAATAAGGGGATTTAAACACATACCACAGAATTTATAACTCTGAAAGCCTTTCCGAGGGTAGTGGGAGGAAGTGGGGAGGGGAAAGGAAGATACTCAAAGGAAGTAAAAGTGAAAGGAATTAACACTTTCTCTGCAAGACAAACTTTTTTTTGGCCTTTTGTGTCTTGCTGGTGCATTAACAATCAATACTAATTCCTCCCTTACAGTGTGTGTTGCTCTATCTCTTCCCTGTTGCTTTGCTTGTCCTGTTTTCTAAGGCTGCACAACAGGGGCTCCTGACAAGAATGCAGGGAGCCCGAAACCAGATTGAACTACAGGATAAGTTATGCCAATGTAGAGGAGGGTGAATGGCAAGCTAGGACTGTTTAATTGTAAACAAAAAAAAAAAAAACAACAACAAAAAAACAAACAACAAATGAACAAACAGCCCTGTTTCAGCAAAGCATTTATCATATGCTTTGTTGCACATACAGGTAGGTTTGTGGCTTCAGTGGAATCCATTGTTTAATATTTTAACTTAATCTGTATGTATCTGGGCACAATGAGACAAGAAGTGAAAAATATTTCTTGGGTATCTTTACTGTCATTATAAACAGCATAGTAAGGCGGGAGAAAAAAAGCACATTAAGTGTGTTACCAAAAAATAAAGTATTGTTTTTCTAGTTTGCTGCAAGTCCAGGTAAAACTTTGTATGTAGGTTAGGGTTTAAACTGCACAGGAGATCAAGGTTCCTAATTCTAAGTTTGTGAGTAATATCAGTGAATTAATGCAGTGAAAGCCTCATGTGGGATAAGAGGTGCAGATTTAAGATATTTTGTCCTTGAAGAGGTATTCAGTGAAGGATGTGCTACTTTGACACAGACTGTGCTAGCAGATTTTGTAGGTTTAATGAGTTTCTCCAACGAGAATGTTCTCAAAAACATTTTTTCTGAACCCTGACTTTGCCTCTCTAGAAGATTTTGCCTCTGAGGACTGTCAGAAGGAAAATGAGGAGCTGTCCTGGCAT
This sequence comes from Merops nubicus, assembly GCF_000691845.1. Lineage (NCBI taxonomy): Eukaryota > Metazoa > Chordata > Aves > Coraciiformes > Meropidae > Merops > Merops nubicus. The sequence continues at coordinate 9,291 of NW_008587742.1, forward strand.
TCATCAATGAAATGTGACAGCACTTTAATGAATGTGGTCATTTGCAATTCTCCTGCTTTACAGATTGAATTTGTTGCCCAGAACATCAGTTCCTGAGCTTTGAATGGAATGTTTCCTTCCCAACAAAGCATGTTTTGGAAATTGTTTACCTTCCACAGGTTATTCTCTTTC
>NW_008587742.1:9492-22517 GCF_000691845.1 Merops nubicus
CCCTACCAGCAATACTTGCTACATCATTGCACTGGCTATTGCTTGCTTTGAATGAGTTAGTTATAGAGGCAGGCTCTCTTCTGGCCTTTTTGCTATAACTGGTTCATCTTGTATCCCTATCATCAGAGGGCTCAATATTGGCAATCTAATGTAGCCTGTAAATAAAATTAAAAAATATATGGAAGAGATATAACTCTAAAACACATGGACATCAGTTTTCAGGGTTTTGGACAAGGGATGGCTTGGAATAAATAACATTGATGTTCTCCACAGAAAGGTATTTTTAGTATTTTGTTTCTGTTTTTATCAACACTGTCAAGGTTAAAGCATAATTTTAATAGGAATACTGTCCTATGTTAAAGGTTTGAGGGTACACAGCAAGTAATAGTGAGAATATTGCTACTGCTATTTAAATACAAATTGCTAAGATTTATTGCAGAACTGTGAATGTTAAAGGCCAAATTTATCCTGTCTCATACTATGCAAGTCCCATTAAATCTGTGATCAGAATCTGATCCAAGAAAAAAGACTTTTATCCAGTGATCCTTACCACAGCTTTTAAGACAATTAACTTGGCTCAGCATTCTGATCTGATCTTAAACAGGAGCCATATTCCTTTGAAAAGGATTTATTGCATCCATTTGAATCAATAAAGCTGTTAAAAGAACAGGGGGAAAGAAAACTGAAAATATGATCTGAGGTAAGTCAGTGGGAAAATATAGTAAATTTTATAGGGAAAAAAAAAAATAGGCAAGATCTATGGTCAAAATGCTAGCCAAGGACTCGGTTCTAGTACAGAGATGGATAGTGTGAGTATTTAATCAAAGCAGTGGAAAATCTCCTGCAAGGCATAGCTCACAGTCAGGTCTGAGAGGAGGCAGTGAGGGGAAGTCTGTCTCTTGACAGCTTCTGAATGTCTTTAAGTGCACTGTATGCTAACAGTCGCACTGCTTAAAATATTTATAAAATCAGATACTGAAGGTCTGGGAACAGAGGCTCCTGTGGCAGAAAGACACATCCCTTTTTGGATCCTGTATCACCAGTGGAAGAGGTGACAGTCCCTGGTGCTTGTCACTGCCTCTTGCTGCCATTCCTTTCCCCATCACTCCCTGCCAAGCCCTGGGCAAAGGGCTCCTGGGGAGCATCAGCCAGTTGAGCTTATGCATGCAAGACACAGCTCAGAGGGATTATCACACTCAGAGGTACAACCTAAAAAGGAGGACATGTGGTTTAGTAATGCCAGTCCTGGAGCTTTGTCTTTAGCTCTGCTGCTGACAACTAGATGGGTGAATTATTTCACCTAGCAGTGAATTTTTCCTCCTCCTTGAAAATGTTTGTAATAATTGTGACTAGTGCATGGAGTTGTTTAAACTGTGGATGAAAACCCTTGTATATGAGCAGTGAGATGGTGTTATTATTTACTATTAATAGTTACATGAAAGAGTGATCATTGGCTATCAGTTATTACTAATAACCAGTTGGATCCAAAGTCCTTTTCCATGCAAATGCTGGTTCTGCTGTAATGAGGCAGAACTTGGTGACTTGCTGTATGCACATTCTTGCCAAACTCCAGGCTCACAGGCAAGAGGCACCAAACAGGATAAAAAAAAAACTCCAAGATTTGATCGAGTAATAAAGTTTTGCAATCCAATAGCCCTATGCATCCCAGTGCTTGAACGTTTTGGTTTGAAAACCCTTTGGATTCAATTGAAAAGGTCTTGATTTCCTTGGCTTATAATTCTGAGCACATCAGAGACACAGGGAACCATGACTGGACTGTGTGTGAGGCCTGGCTGTTGAGGGTGGCCTCTTCATTAGGAGAAGAGGGATGTGAAATGTCTTAGCGTACTTAACTCCAATTAAATGATCAGCTTGAGGTAAAATCCCAGCAAATATAAGGCTGTTTGATGTTTCAAAGTCAAAGACTGCCACCTGTCTTCTGTTTAGAATACAAACTGTCCTGGATTATTTTTTTTTTGTGTGTGCAGTTTTTGGAATGGCTAAAGAGGAACTCCTGTGCTCAGCCTGAGCAATCCACCGTATGCTCTGGATGGTGTCCAAGGAAACCGCTGTGCTAGAAGTGACAGCAGGTCTGTGGGCAGCAGATTCCCGGCCTGTGGTAACTTGTGTGCCTGAGGGTGGGTATGTAACTGAAGGTACCTCAAAGGGCCTTCCCTTATGTCTAAAAGAAAAAAGTTGGAAAAAAGAAAGCAACTTTGGACTTTGTGCCTAATATGCCACAGACCTCTCACTTGATTCCAGATGGGAATAGCACAATTTTAAGGTATAAGGTGTTAAATTAAAGCTACAAAGATCAGATGGTGAATCAGAAGATCACCAGAATTCTGTTCTTTTTCTTTTTTTTTTTTCTTTTAGATTCCAGAGGTTGTGACTCTGGAACGTTTACATCCAGCTCAGCTGTTTTGCAGTTCAAAATGCCCCTACACATACACTGGTTCTCAATCATGTATTATTAGTAAAAACCTTTGCTTGTTCTGATGCACAGTTAGAGAAATGTGATGTACTGTCCTTTAGCAAGGCATTGACATAATAGGACTAAATTTTGTCTTTGAAGATAAATATCACATCTTGTTAACTTCAAGAGCATGGCTTGTCAGCATCTGGATGAGATCCGCAGCATGGAATTAATGCCCTGTAAGCAAAGGATCATTTTTACAGTATTAATTTCACCTAAGTAGGTAACTGATCAAATCCAGGAGTTCCTGAGAGTTTTTCAATCACCTGTTTTATTTCCGTACTCTGTTTTCAGGATTTTTTCTACCAGATTGCACTGAGTTGTTAATGTAGAAAGTATCTTTATTGCTGCCAGTGTTGCTGCTGTGCGTTGTGTGCAGGATGGGGGCACATGCAGCCTGCTGTGCACATCTTTGTTATATCCCTGCTTTCTTAGTGAGCTAAACTAAAGCCAGTGCCCTTGCATCAGAGAAACACTTGCCATCATGTGGACTCTTGAAAAAGCAGCAAGAAAATACAGCAGCTTATTGCAATGGATAGTGGTTTTCCAATTGGAGAGTGTACGATGACAGGCTGTGCAATGTAGTCTGTTGGTGAAAATGGTAGTAATAATAATAGTGGTTTTTCCATGCAGCAGTTTTACTTTCAGAGGGGAGTGTGTGAGGATGAAGTTCCCACAGAGCTCTTGGCAGGACAGCCTTCCTGCTCCCTTCCTCTGATGCTCACAGACTGACACCACCCAGGCAATACCCACCTATTCTGTACCATGCCCTGGTTGCTATTTTTTGATTTTATATAGAAAAAATTAATTCAGTAATCTAAAAAGAATGGAAATAGCTACAAATATGGCAATTTATGCATTTAGCACTCCCTCTAGTTTTTTTTTGTTTTATTCTTCTTTTCTGCCTCCCCCGAGCACTCATTGTTGTGATGTTTCATCAGAAGCTCATACGTGTGGTGAATTCCCAACGGTAGAGTGGTCTCACAAATTCTTATTTGTTTTTTTCCAAGGCACAACCAGTTTTTGAGTGCAATATATGAAATTATCCTTATTTAACAATCCATCTCACAATTTTTGATCACTGAAGGTCGAGATTTTTGATATTAAGTATGATTATAAACCCTTGTTTTTATGAGGGTTCAAAAGCCCCAAATTATTTGTTGCCTTAATGTTCATTGCATTGAGATCTACAGCTTCCTAACAGGCCATGACAAAATGCATGCTTGCAAATGGGAATTGGAGGCAGAACATTATGAGCCACATGAATTCAAATGTATGTGCTTACACCAACTCCTGAGTCATAGAAGAGTGGAGAGTTGATGATAGCCTCTAATTAATCCCAGCCAGGCTCTGAGCCAGCAGCAACCTGAGGCTTGAAGCTCCAGCTTCAATTTCCAGCCAGCAGAGCCATGCAGGGCCCTGGGGAATTTGCTTTGAGGGTCTATTATACATGGGCAGAAGGCAAAATTATCCATTGATCACATGGTGGTCTGCATTCCTTTGTGTTATGTTCCCAGATAAAATACTGTCCAAGCGTGGATATGATTTTAGAAGTTTTTAAACAAAAAAAAAAGATATTTTCTGGGGTTTTGTTTGTTTGTTTGTTTTTCTTTTTTTCCTTAATCTGCCTCACAAATGAGAAATTCTGGACATCATGGTCCTTTTTGAAAAGCAGCACACTACTGACATTCAAGAATGTTGCTCAGCCAGTTCTTTCGGAATTGGTTCTTTCATAAACCCATATTTCTAGAATCTTTTTCCACCTTGAATCCTAATAAGATGGTTTAGGCAGCTGCAATTTAATCTTTAGCTTTAATTAATTTAGTGAAATATAAAGCAGCAGAAGCATGGCTGGCAACATTAATGGGAGTAATAAAAACAGATTCATGATTAAATCAAAAGAAAGAGAACTCCAGCCTCCATGCAGACATGGATATTAATGAAATTACCTTTGTTTCTCTCTGGGGGTGGGCAGTTCTCCCACTCCACTAATCTCAGCAAGTAGCAGAGAGTTTGTTTACTTTGTGGCCTGTTCCTTTTAGAGCCGCAGGCAGAAACTAATAAATACAGTGAACTATTGTTAGAAACAGGAATTTCTGACCTGGCAGTAAATGTGACCAACCAGTAATCTCAATGAGATATTTTTTTACTTAAGGTGCCCAAAGAGGAGGGAGAGGCAGCTTTGCTGTTGGTATGCAAACTGAAGCTGTGCGATTGTTCTGCATGGGTAGGAAAGACAAATTATTAGGGGAATTTAAATATATGGAAATGGACAAAAGAAAGGAGGTGAATTAGGGAGCTTGTGCCACACTAGCTGCTGGCCTGTTTCCTCTGCCCAAATAAATAGGACCAAAAAGTGTCTTGAGAGCAAATGAAATAGAATCTTGAGTTAGCAATTAATGTGAAAAGCTACTGGGTATTTAGCACTCTGGTTTTTCCTAATACCTCATATTTTTTGTTGAATGCATGCTGCCATCACTTGATTTTAACATGCAAAACAGAGACAAGCTGAACATTCTTACACCAATGGTGGGGCATAACTTCTTCACAATGGTCTGTCTGAAGCCTTGGTCCAGGAAAAGAAAGTGATGATAGACCAAAAATTAAAAAAGACCCCTACTGTAGGGTCCATTCCTGTGTCTATGCCTGTGCTTACGGAAGCAGAAAAGGTTGATTTCCAGATTCCTTTCGTTAAAGACTTGTGATCCTGCAGCAAACTCAATTTGTATCCATGATGAAATCTTGCAATGTTAGTGACAGTATTAATATCAGTGTAATTAATAATACCATTTAGTTCATCAAGAGGAGTCACTAATTATGCAGAAGGATGATATCTAACAGCAGATTAACCTCCTCTCACTAGGCAATGGCTTGAACTTGTTTTTACCCAAGTAACTGGTTAAGGGAGGTGCTCAGAAGCATTGCCATGGGCAAGGGATGGAGAGCTACTGCAGGAAAGCATCTGAAATCAGCTGCAACAATTGTGAGTTTGGCGAGTCTTGGGGCCAAGTTTTCCATCACTGACCTTAAATAAAATTACACTTCTAAACAAAGCTCTCTTGTGTCTTTAAAAGGGAACCTGGCTCTCAGGAGTAAATCACTGTGAGCAGCACATTTGTATCCATTTCCATTTGTATAGAGAAGGGATCACTCCTCAGTTATGTCTAAGTAAGCCAAGTCCTTCATTAGGTTATAGGAAATAGTGGGTACCGTGGAAAAGAAAAAATGCCATCTATAAAACCAGGAGAAGAATAGGTTCAGTCACTGCAATATTTCTTTTGATGAGGTGGACTCCACATGGGCAAAAAGTGTGTGAATGATTTTGATTTCTTTTTTCTTTCATTGCTACTTTATACTTGTTTAAAGAAACAGTAAACATTTTGTTAAATTCCTTCATTTTGTGGTGTCCTGGTTCGGCTCCGTTAGGGTTTGTTCTTCACCTGTAGTCAGGTGGGAGCTCCAGCCGGGCAGACAGCCAGTGAGGAGGGGATCATTCGCTGCCATGCTGACGTCGTGCCCGTGGCAGCGGGGAGGGCCGGGGGCAGGGGTGGTTTCTGGGGCCGAGGGTCTCCAGGTCCAGGGGGGTGTGAGGAACAGTTCTGCTGTCCAGAGCCCGTGTGGTGGTCTGTTTCCTTTGTACAATTTGTTATACCCATTGTTACTGCTGTTGTTTACTGTTCCTTCTGTGCTCTTGTAGTAAATTCTTCTTATGTCAACCCACGGGGTTTTGTGTTTTTCTCTGTTTTCTCCCTTCTGTGAGGCAGTGTGGTGAGGGTGAGGGGTGAGCAAGGAGCCAGGTGGGGCCTGGCTCCCACCTGGGGCTAAACCATTGCTTGTGGGTTGTTTGAGATTTTTTTTTTTTTTTAATCAGGTCCTTTCTACCTAGATGGCTGGAGAATTTGGCGGGGTGATGAAACAAGAAATACTGTGCAAATAAAGGCTAATCCACAGTGAGGATGAGAAATTTCTTCAAGCTATATGAAGCTTCTTTTAGTGCTACATTAAATGAGACTTCTGAGAAACTCTGAAGCATAAGATGTCTTTGTTAAACTTTATTACTTATTTCTCTTTATTTAAAGAGGGAAAAAGAAGAGTTTGAACCAGTGACAGCTGATGAGTTATATGGGAAGGTCAGAATAGATAGCAGCTGTAAAGAACAAAACCACTTTAAAACTGCATTTCTTTTTGGTGATAAATAAAGAACATGGTGTCAATTATTTTTCTGTTCGATGGGCCTGTTTTGAGTGAAGTTTTTTTTGTTATATGCAGTTTCTTATTTGGAAAGAAAATACATTGTTAAAAAAAATTTCCTTTGACTAAGCATTAAACCATGAATTCTGATGACATAGTAATCAAGGCTTGTTTCTTCCTCCAAGGCTTACAGTTTATAACACATAAAGGGTTGTACATGTGCAGTAAGCAGCCAGAACGATTTGTGGTTTTATATAAAAATGGTAAGAAGACAATGGGGTTCCCAATGAGAGGTTCGAAAGCTGTCAAAATGCCTACTGAGTTGGCTTCTGCTGGAAGCTGGCTTTCTAAAGACTGTTCAAACTACTTCAGATATTTTATGCTCTTGAAATTTCAGTCAGTGAAAACTAGAGGTCTCAGATGTTTTACTACTGACAGCCAGCCGTGCATTACCTTGGTCTTTTTAGCAGCCAACAGTGTATATTAAAAGTTTTTAATTCAAAGGTTTTTAATAAAAGGTTTTAATAATAAGTCTTTGGATTAGATAGTCATGGTGGAGCCAGTATCACCTGAAACCTGTCACAGCTTGATTCAGACTATTGAGAAGAAGATCTCTGTTAGTGCTACATCAGTGTTCAGTGCTCTACAGAAAATAGCCTTGCACAAAGGCAGAGTGATAGATGAAAAGCCCTTTGTAGACCTTCTGGTACTACATGTTCTCTGATTTTTCTTTTTATATATATATATTTTTTTAGAGAGCTTATCAAATATTATGGAATACTATGGTACATAACTGCTCTCTGACTCCATAGTTTTGGGAAGGAGGAGGGGAAGTGGGAAGAAAGAGAAAAGCTGTCCTTCAAATCAAGAGATAGAATTATAAGTATAATAAAAGGATATAATATCCAGACATGCTGTAATTCCTGAACAGCTAGCAGATAATCCCATTACAGGGATGTGCAGGGGCATAGCTGCAGTGAAAACGCTACTGGCCAGATTCAGCCCCAATACAGCCAGTGGCAGCAAATTCCTGAAGCCTGAAGAGGTGTTAACCTCTATATGGCTCCATGGAGGACAGGGGAGCAGATGAACTGTGGGAAGCAAACTGTCCCACCCTGACCCAGCTCCTGGGGCTGGTGCATAGCTTCAAGTGCTTCCCAAGGACTGACAGCAGCTCTGAGCAAAGCAGCAAGGCAAGACCCACCAGCACCCACTGCTGCGTCTGCCTCATGGGAGCCTGGTCATGTAGCGCTTGATTTGATGCTTTCAGTTTTCAAGACAAATAACTGTCCTCTTATAGTTGTAAAGAGACACGTTTGCAGCATGAGTAGTACCCGGAGAAGGATCAGACTCTTCAGCTCTTCATCCTGAAGAGGCTGAGTTTAGACTTGTTTGGAGACACAGGCACAATTCTAGGAATATGAACATCAAGCTGGGTTTTCTTCTGTTCAAAAAAATAAAGACGTATTTGTGTTCTCATTTATTTATTGAATTAGAAAAATAATATGGCTCACACTTTCCTTCCTTGCATAATGTTTTGTATTCACATCTTGGAGCATCTTTCATTCCAGGCCTTAAGCCTCATATTCTCCTTGTCACTCAGTAGTCACTATTTAATTGTTCTTCACTTCCCTCTAGATGTGGGGATTGGCCCTGTCGCTGGGAAGGCTTGGACACAACCTATGAGAGCTGGTCCAAGCTCTCTGCAGGCAACTGAAAGATTTAGGTGATCCTTGTGGGTATGGATTTTTTTTTCCCTTTTGTTTTTTGTTCACCGGAATAAATTTTTGTTTTTGGATATATATATACCCCTGGTCTCAGCATTGGTTATTGAGCGTGGTGAGGGGCTTTGATTTGTTTTTCCCCTGGGAGGTGGGTGCCACATGCGCGTCTCGGCCTCAGTTGTTTTTTTTTTCCAGCTAAAGTCACAAACTGCCTGACCCGGTGCCCCTTACGTACCGGTTTGTGACAAAGTCCTACCTCATAAACACTCAATTCAACAAGAGGAAAGCACCTGCTCATTCCTGCAGGTAAGTGCAAGTCTCACTCACCAAATAATTGGCAACAAACTCGGCACAATAAACCGCTGAGGTTTAATAGCAGGTGTGCCATTTGAACCTACAATTAATGAGGTCTTCATCTAGAGCAAACCCATCCTTTGTCACTGAAGATTTCACTTTGAATTATTTGGCCTTTCAGCAGAAGCCCATGGATTCCCCCAGTGACTGTAAATTGCTGAACTTTGCTTGAGTTTTACACATGCTCTCCCTCGAGGGAGGGAAAGCACTGCAGAATTCTGTAGAAATTAATTTTTCATCTAAAAGCTCCAAAATAATGATTCTTCAATATGCCTATATAAACAATTAGTGTGGTTACAAGTTGGTGGGTTTCTTTTTAATTGACTATATATATATTTTTTGACTTTGGAAATTAAGCCAAACTTTCCTGCTAAATTAAAGGAGCTGACTTTCCCTGTCACAATGGTTCCATGCGCTGAGGGATATACTAACAGACTTCTCCCAAGTTACAGAAGGAACAGGCTCAACTCTTGTGGCTGAAAAGGAAAATTACATTTTCTGTACCATATTCTCCACTTTCTAACAGAAAAAAGTAAATAAGCTATAAAGTTCCAGTCAACTTCTCGTTACACCACGGCATGGTGTTTTGCCCTTGTGGTGAGCTGTAGAAGGGTTTCAGCAATCTATCTTTTCAATAGCTGCTGGGTTTATATCCAGATAAAGGGAAGTGGGGGCAGGGGTTGGGGGGACAGGAAGACTTAAATTATTTAAATTTTAACTGAAAGTCTATATCAGCAGTCAGAAACATTAGATTTAAAGAACAAATTTAAAGCTCTCTTGCCTTTATATTTTTAAAATAATTTCTTAGGAACTGTTGACTTTTACATGTTGGATTTTATAGATAACTGTTGGAACTGTTCTATAAATCAGTAAGAATGCCTTCAGACCATCAGGTTTTTCTATTTTTACTACATTAGAAATTGTGAAAAGCATATATTATTCCTATGACAGCTGATTTAATTTCCAGTTACTGCAAAACTGCTTTTGAATGAAACCTGAAATTTACGAAAAGTCAGAAGAGCTGCACCTTACAGTCATGAGTTAAATGCTGTCTTTATTTTAAATTGATCAGAAAGAAAAGAATAAGTTTAGCCAAGCATGTTTGACAACTAAAATGAATGCATTTATTCATGAAGGGAAGTTTTTGTCAAAGTTGTTAAACTGAAGCACTTGTTTCTTGTCAATGTGTCTGCCAAACTGTTGGAGCTAAAAGGACTTGGCCACTCAGACCTCATTTTTATGTATAATTTTGAAGAAAAATCCAAATTTTCTTACTTTTTCAACTCCTATCATTTCTCAGTGTTAAACTACTCACTGAACACAGTTATACTGAGACTCAGATACACTACATTTTCTTTGCTCCATGTTCCTACAGTAGAAAAAATTGCTAGCCAACATAGAGCTTATTTACTCATTTGTGTCCAGCTTCTTAGAGAAATCTGCCTTCAAAACTTTGATTGACTTTGTGATGTCAGCACCAATGATATGCTGTTTGAAAAGCATATAGATAGTTTTAAATAGCTGATAGTATTTGTTTTACTTTTAAAAATGCTTATTTTTAAAAGAAACACAAACATTACTTTTACAAAAAAAAAATACTTTCCCCCTTAAATCTGTATTTTGTCTATTCTAGAGACGCATAAATTCCAGGAAATAATTTAATCTTATGATTTGAACTAGACCTACAAGAAAACAATAAATGTTTTAGATTCAGGGCGATGATCTTAGACAACTCTCTAAAGGAAATATAGAAATATGTAGCTCAGGGAAAAGGCAGCCTGAAATTATAATTGTTGTTAAAACAAATAGAATAGAACAGATTTAGACTTCAGTTTTCAACCTAGTACTGTTTTTATACTACAAAGAAGCTAAAACAGGAAGCCTTTTATGTAACAATAAATCCAAATGTAAACAGTTCTGTTCAGATTTCTAAAGCAGGCTTTCTACTGAGGAAGAGGTGTTATGATTTTCAAATTTGCTACATCTGTATTATAATAATATATTAATAATTTGTTAATGTAACAAATTATGTTTAAAATGAGATTTGTTTGGCCAAATACACATGTAATAGAACTGTTCACTTTTAATTATTGGTCTGTAACACTAAACCTTGTCATTTTCCCTATGTTCAGTAAATTTTTTTAAAAACCCATCTGAAAATGAGATGGAAACGGGATTGATCTATGAGTTAGAGCAAAAAACTGACGAAGTCACAGCACTTGTGTATCAGTTCTCATATCCACTGACTATATGGGTTGGTCTATTTTTGTGTCAGGTCTTTTGCAATGTTCTGCACAGTACCATTTTTTTTTACCATGGTACAAAATATCCACCTATAGAATTTTGACTTTCAGTGGTGTCTTTCTGGTGTTGAGGTACCTTCGCAGGGCATTGCCAACAGAGAACTGAGTAGTCCTGTTCATTTGTGAAGCAGAAAATAATCTGCAGCTTTGGGAGCTGTAACTGTCCGCAGATGCACCTGAGGTGTTTAGCCTGCATACATTATGCATGCCCTTAGCTACACTAAGGGCTCCTCAGGCGGTGCAGCCTGTACCATGTAGCCAACTATGTATTCTGCCCTCTGATAAGTACATTCCAGAGAAGGCAATTTCAGCCTGCTGCCTTTGGACTGTCAGCCTGATTTGAGCAAGCACTCCACAAGGAGACAAAGACACTTGAGAGCTGTGTGTGACTTGCAGTTTACCACGGAGAACTGTCAAGTTCCCATGTTAATCCCCTGTCATAAGATTATGAGTTTGTCAGAACCTTTGCATATATAGTGGTTGGGTTCTTTTGTCTTTTTTTTTGTGGGGGTTGGTTTTTTTGGTTTTTTTGTTTTGTTTTGTTTTGTTTTGTTTTGTTTTTTGTTTTTTGTTTTTTGTTTTTTGTTTTTTATGAAGGAATTTGTAGCATTCTATAATCACTACTGAAATTAGCAAACAGCAGCCTTTGTTGATGAGAAAGGTTAAAATGACAGCTGTGCTCTTTCCTTGCTCTGTGCAGGTATGGGCTGACACGAAGACACCACCCTTGTAGAGCAGATCCCTTCCCACTCATTCTTGCCGCTGAGTATCCACTCCAAAAGCTTTTTTTGGGAACTAATGGATATATTTAAACCTCATAGTTTGGAAGTTTGGTCTATACTATTTCCCTAAGTTAGTAGATTCTGAAGAAACTTCAAAGAAGAATATATGCTTTTATGAATTTTCTGAAGAATCTACAAATCTATAGAAACAGTTCCTGCATGAAACTTACTGACAATTAATATGCAGGAGGTGATGGCAGCTGCATAATAACATTTGCCCCTCTCCATCAGGTTCTGCCTATGTTTTTCTCTCCCTCTGACTCAGTGGTGCTGCTCCCAGCACGTCAGGCCTTAGCATGAGCTGTATCTTGGCCAAAACCTGAGCAGGACTTGAGTGAGCAGACACCAGGCTGCCTGGAACTTCAAAGGAGCTGATACCTGGGACAACAGGGAGGCTTGAGTCAGGCATGGTTTGTGGAGTTTTACTTTGTATTTGCCTCTTAATGCTTTGTAAAGAGTAAAAACTGTGCGTGCTTGCTATCTCATTATTGTGCACAAGATAATTAGGGCTTTTCTGGGTAAAATGAGCTTCTGAACCACATGCTTCTTTTCTGCTCTATGTTTAAGCAATAATAATTTAAGAATCTAATTAGGCTCTGGTTTGCAAGAATGTAGAATATTAAAAACCTTTTTACATATTTATTGAAAACACCTTTATTTGTTCGAGCTCTGAGGATTACAGGTAAACATTTTCCTGAATGTACTGAACTTTCTCAGCATCATTCAAATGCTGTACCAGAAAAAGGGTGTTCAGCCTGATGCAGAGCAGTACTTGCAGGCAGACGTGGGTCAGTGCCCAGCAAATGCAATTCGTGTGCCCCTTCCAAAACCAGCAGTGAAAAATTGCAGCACTGTGGAGTTCAGACTCTTTGTGACAGCTTGTTTCATTGCCATAGCTAATATCCAAGTAATTTTCTAATATGTGTAGTTTTAGAAACTGTATGTCTTAAAAGTGAAGTTAAGGGTAACATTTTCTTAATAACCCCTCCCCCTGTATTTCTCATATTACTGGTAACTTTGGACTTCTTGTATTTGAGCTGGAAGGATTTGATCAGTCCATTTGCATTTCACCTTTAAACTTTTGCTCTGGATTCCTCCACAATAATGAAAGCAAATGATCAGCAGTCTTGCTGCCCTTAATAAGGTGTTTAATTTACAAATTCAAAGTTGCCAACAGAGCTTCACATTGTAGGGA
>NW_008587742.1:22531-23390 GCF_000691845.1 Merops nubicus
TTTTTTTTTAATCTCCCTCTGATCACTTTCTATATTAAAAGCTTGCACAAGGACACAGTATTTGATCTGCTTGTGTTGCAGCAATCTTTATGTAAGACCAAAACATATTTATTAAGTGACAAGTCAAGACTAAATTAATACCATCAGTCTGTTGAAGAGTCCATCATATGAGAATTTCATTTGAAACACGTTTGTACTGGGGTGGGTTTTTTTGGTCATTTTGTGTGCTTTTTTGTTAATATAAGTATCAGGCTCAAGAAACTGAGAAATACAGGTAGAAACATTCTCTGTAGTCTGTTGCTCTGTAGGGATTAGTGTGGGCTTTTTGTTTGTTTGTTTGTTTTTGTTTTTGTTTTAACATTGGTATTGTTTGGGAGGTAGCTCACATTGAGGTCACCTTATCTATCATACTGACTTGCCAACTAGTGTGTTGTGGTCAACCAGAATATAAAAGTCTCTATGTCATGGATTGGATTTGTTTTCCAGAAATTATTTATGTAGTAATGTAGCTCACATGCTGGGTAGTACTGAATCAGGAGTCCATATGTACATATATTTTGGCTGCCATAAATCGATACTTCAGAGAACTCTACAATTTACTAATGTAAAAGACTATTTTTTTCCCTACCCTGTTCACCTCCTTCAGGAATGAAAGAATTTACTCTTCTGTGAAGTAACAGAATAACAATTAAAGCAACTTTTCAAAAGTGGATGTTACACCATGTGTCTGAAATTATTTGCCAGTTACACCTGAGAAATCTGTGTTAAAACAAAACAAATAATTCTGATTCTAGTCTGTACTGCAGGGATTTTTTTTTTTTTTCAGGTATCTTGCATTAATGTTTTGTGTCTCCTTCTT
>NW_008587742.1:23427-24552 GCF_000691845.1 Merops nubicus
TAACTTTTGGAAAATGAAAATTTTCTTGTTTTCAGATTGACAAAAACTTCCTTATTCCAGAGGAAAAACATCTCTGGTGCATACAACTGCTATACAGCAAAGAAATATAATTTAACAACGAAGCTATTACCTTAAAAAAAGTTATTAAAAAAAAATCTATAATTTTAAAAACACTGCAAGTTTTGGAGCATAAATGACAATGAAACTTTACAAAACCTTGTGGATTACACCAGAGCCCAGCTCCACTAAACCAAATGGAGCATTCCTAAGCTGATATGTTGACAAGGACACCCCTGCCTTGTTCAAAAGGGAGTTTCTAATGAATCCAGATTTGTCTTATGGTCCCAATACGGGATGGGCTGACTCCAAGGGAAATTATGAAGGCCAAAAATAAACAAGATATGTATGAAGCAATTTGTGCCACCAGGAAACGTGGAGAAGAGAAGGAAAGTCAACAGAACCGTGATGTTAGACGTCTTTCCTCTATCCTCACTATGTCCTATGTCTATTTCTTCAGAGAACATAAAACAAAGTTTCTGTCCCATAAGATCCTTTACCATGGCTGTCAGAGCAATGTTGTACACCCTGAATGTCACTACGTGCTCAGCAGAGCCATGTTGTATGTTCTAATCGTCCCTACAATTACTACATGTGTGTCAGACCCATTTTCTATGTGTCCTAAATCTCACCACGTGTGTATCAGAGCTGTGTTCACTTCCTCATCCCTACTTCCCCAAGAAGAAAACTCCATATGCTGCTTTTTGGCAACACTCAACTCCCCTCTGTCCTGCAGCTGCAGGGAATGAGCTACAGAGACACTGGGTGCTGCATCTGCCGGTATTCATACTCGGTTATCGACTTCTGTGAGAACCACATGGAGCAGAACATCTGTTCTTTTTTTTCCCAGGAGTGACTGTACATCATTTAAATGATGTCAGTCTGAAAAGAAAATTTAGCCTTTTCCAACCTGTTTGATTGTGGCAGATATACAGTAACAGTAAATGCAAATATCAGAACAAGCACCTTTTGCATTTACATTTTGTAAAGGACCAACAAATTGAAGGGATTGGCCTTTTAATTTGCTAAAAGACATAATAGCCCTGTCCTGGTTAGAAGGCAGAATTG
>NW_008587743.1:0-271 GCF_000691845.1 Merops nubicus
GCCGGGCGGCGGGGAGGGGCTGGCTTCACCTCCCACAGCAGGTGCCTTTGTCAGCACACCTCCCAGGCGGCCCAGGAGCGGCCGCTCGCAGCCTGTACGCTTTGAACTTGGGCTACAAGACAAGAAGAAACCTCGACCCAACCCCACCCCACCCCACGAGGCGAGGAAGGCGACGAGGAATCGGTCAGTGAAAGCGTGCTGGGGAGAGCCGAGCAGGAGTGAGCGTGGCAGGGATGGGTTCTGCGTAGGCGGCACAGAGCGGGTCCGGGGG
>NW_008587743.1:302-12932 GCF_000691845.1 Merops nubicus
GGCGACACAGAGCGGTCTCGGGAGCCGCATATCGCGTCAGGATCGGAACCTGAACTGTCTCTGCCGTGGGAACTGATCAGAAGAACTTTGCAAGCCTTTGAAGAACTGCACTAGAGGTGCTTATCAAGGAATAAACACCTTTCTTCGCCCTGCAAGGGTTAAGCATGATCAGAATCTGCTTTAGACTCAAGGATTTAACCTCAAGTGCTGCATTTTTCTGTTTGCCATAAGCCTATTACAACTCTCTCTGTTTCCTAGCAATAACATGTCATTTCCCCCCCCTATTTAAGTGAAGGAGATGTTGGGGTTTTAATCCTGTACTCTACAGCTGTTGCTCAAGTTTCCTATTCAAATGCCAATAGCACCTGGTGCTATTTAGATACCCGTGTACTCTGTGATAAAGATACAGGAAAAAAAGAAAAGTAAGGTGGGTCTGACCCTGTTTATTCTGGAAAGTGAGAGTGTAACCATATGCTCCCAGCAACCTGCACTGGAAATTTCTACCAGATTTGCTGCATCCAGCACATACTCTTTTTGGAGACAAATGCACGGCTGAAATGATTTATGTGTCTTGAGCCGGTCTGATTGTGCACCAGGAAGAACAAAAGGCTTCCAGAAAAGATAAAAATATCATGGATAAGTCTAGGCAAAAGTGCTGATTTGGTTAGTGTTCGTACCTTGCCTGAGTCTCCTGAAAGGAGTTTCTTTTGGGGGTATTTTGTTTGTTTCCTCAAATCACATATTGTTTTCTGGATTTTCATTTATAGCTTTGAGAATATTGATTTTTAAAAAAAATTCCCATATTTTTTCCTTGCACTGTTTTTTCTCTGTGTAAATAGATGTTACAAGAAATAAATGAGAAAGTTGGGAGCAACTTGGAAGGCAGCTACACTGCTTAGGACTCATAAACAAGAGATACCATATCAATTCTTGATTAAAAGCAAACCTGTCCCAGATTCAGGTTAAAATAACCTTCTACTGTGGGAAGTTGCAATTGCATAAATGGGTTTTATTTCACTTGTGGAGTTGTGAGTTTATTCAAGACAGACGCTGCAGCCTTCATTGCATTTTGCGTGACTTTTTTACCCTGTATTACAAATGGACCCTTCTTTTTGAGAGTTGTGATTTGATACCATTGTGTTCTTGCTAAAAATAAAGCATCTACATGGCACAAGGTGCAATTCAGATCTCTGTAAAAGCAAAAGTGAGCGTTTTTAAAGATTTTTAAAGGAGACATTTAGAAACTTGCGGAAGATTCCAAGGAACATCTGAAAGGAACCACCTTTAAAATCGATCTCTCTGAATTTACAAAAAAACCAGAAGCAGCAATTCATTGGAAAGTGAGACTCTGCCAACAAGAATACCAGCTTCTGTGGGAGAAAACTGGATATAAAGCATAAACGATTGCTACAAAGTTTGCGAAGAACAAAAATTATTCCAGTCCTGCTGTCAAGCACTGACGGATCTTTTCTTGCTTAACACAAATCTGCCTTGGCTGCTGCTTTTTCATCTTTAGCCTGATACTAGAATTAAAAGAGATTCCCTGGCTTTCACCAAACTTCAGCAAATGCCTTTTGCAAATTGGGTGCTGGGAGCGTGAGCAGCAAGTGGTTCATAGGTGCTTCCCATGATAATAAAAGGCACCTTTGAGAGGAAAACCCACACAGGAGCAGATTTGCTGGATCATATTTTCTCTTGTGAGGCTCCTTCCTCATTAGCTTCTTCAGGTGGGTGTGAGCAACCGACACGGAACTGAGTCAAGGTTCAGCCTTGGATTGTCAACCTGCTCTGGCTGCTAACAGCAGCGTGCCAGCAAGATGATGGAAGAAATCTCCATAACGGTGGCTTACGATGCCCATGTTTTTAGCCAGCTGTACGATGAAGACTTTCTGGCCAATCTGGTGGCAGTCAGTAAACCAAAATCTGTGGTAGGTGTTGCTCTTGCTCCTTTACCAACAATGCTTAAGGTTATGCTTTTCCAGTAGTTCAGTCCTTCTGCTGAAAGTGATTATTTCTTTTCTCTTTTTATTACTTTTTCAGAAATTTGCCTTTGTGCATCCACAAAATTAATTTATTTCGGAAGGGATAAGATTATGAAAATAATATCTTTCTGAGTTACTAAGTTTAGGAGAAGGTGATTTGCTCAGTAGGATAATAATGACAATACTATTTTTTAAATAGTTGAAATAATAAACTGGAAAATGGCATCAAATGATGTAAACACTTTCTGTGGTTTAGCCTGTCAAAGAGTCTGGCCAGATGCTCACCGTACAGCCAGGATCTGGTATGTAAGATCACTGTCATTACTAAAGCTAAGAGAATCTGTCCCTTGCCTGAGAGTGGTGATCTAACACTTATGTATGTTCTTTTGAAATCAGCATAAGTAGCTGTAGAAACTTCTTAGCTAAACAACGACTTCCTTTTGTCATGCATAGTGTCTATCTTTATCTAAATGGTGTGTGTGGTGTGGTCATCTTCCTCCCTTGTGGAGATCCCAGCACTTCCAGGGAGCAGCACTGGAGGCACTAGTTTTAAGTCTGAAGTTTGGTGCCAAAATTTATCTTTGATCTCAAATTCTACAGATGAACCCATGTGTAAGCCAGTCTCCCTAGAATCAATCAGAAGTCTTTGAAGATAAAAATGTGTGTGTAGGTGTTGAGCTTAACTTGAAAGCAGATAGAGTTAAAATGTCAGTCTGTATACAAATCAGGCTAATTATTTAGCAACCCAATTAAGCATTTGTTTGTGGATTTTGGTCTGTATACGGGTTCTTATCCAGGTAGTTCGCTAAGCTCTGACAAAGAAGGGTGTTCTCAAAAGAGGAAAAAATTGTTTTATTTCTCTCTTGTGTAAAACCTCTCTACGCCTTTTTCCTGCTTGGGTTTTTCTACCTGTCCATGCTCAAGTAACCTCAGGTACATGAACTCATCATCTGCAGCTCCAGTAGACCTCTGGATCTAAGCCAGAGTTCTGCCCAAGTCCTTTTATTATAATGCCTTCTTCTGTCTCCGGCCTCCTCTGGACTAGAATTTAGGCCCATTAAAAGAGATAACTAATAAATCTGGAGATCCAGTATAGACAAAACAGTGGCTTAATATGACTTGGCTGGAGATTGGGCTCAAAGTAGGTTTTATCTTATCCAGCATATTAGGAGTTGGAGACCTTTCCCATGCTGGATATTTTAAAATACCTGCTGTACCTTAATTCATTGTCCAGCCACTACCTTTCCTCTTTCTCTGCTTTAGCTGATTGCTAGGGCAGCATTTATTATTTTAATAATCTGGCATCTAGAATACTCTGGAAGCCCAGAGTAGCATCTTTCCTTCAGACAGGTCCCCTCTTGCAGTGGGATTAACAGGAGCCAGGTGCCTGGGGTGGGCTCTGGAGTGGCCCTTCTGTTGAGTTTCTCTGAGCGAATGCTGGAGACAGTGGGGCTTCCTGGGCGCCTCCCATTCTGAGCTGCTTGTGTGTTCTAGAGCCAGCACTGCAGTTGTTCGAATCATTGAATCATAGAATGCTTTAGGTTGGAAGGGACCTCCAAGATCATCAAGTCCAACCATTGAGCCATTAGGGCTCTAAAGTCCTCTGCTAAAATAGAATCCTTGTGGTAAAAAAATATTTCATGGATAGATTACTCTATGACTTAAATCTTTGAAAAATGCCTCTTAAACAGGCTCAGTGATGGCCCCTTTGCTTTTGTATAGCTTGGGAGGGAGAGTAACGGAGACTGTGTTACGTATGTTAAGATTCCTCTGGGTCAGCTGCGAGTGACTGGAGGAGAGAGTAACTGGTATCAAGAGCACCACCTTACAGCTCTGTGTGATTTTCACCATTCTGAAAATGCAGTGAAACATATTAAAAAAATATAATTATTTGTGAAATAACTACTTATCTCCTAGTAAATAGAGATACTTACATGGAACAACCATGGGAGGGGAAAGTATCATTATTGCTATTACTTAAAAGATTTGAATGATTGACTTCAGTTCAAGCACTTGTTCTTACCAAATCTTTTTTTCCTGAATCAAAAGGTATTAAAATGATGCAGTACATTATGTACCAGTAAATAAGTTAGGAAATGTTCGCATAGGAAATACTTAACTACACATTTAAATGATTTTGAAGTATATTAACTAAGCAAAAGATGCAAACAACCTGAGGAGGTTTAAGATGAAGCTCAACAGGATTATGATATGATTAGGTGGTGCGTGGGAGCCTGTACTACTAAAGGATGGGACCTGATGACTCAGAAAGTTTCTTTCAGTTCTCTGCTGCTATGTTTAATTGTGGGACAAGCTGCCAATTGGGATAAGTTGGGGCAAATCCTGTTGACCGTCCTGGTCATTCTACCAGATTGCAGAAAGGTATGTGCTGTACGTAAAGTAATGTTCTGCAGAAAGAATTTGGAGAGTTTTTGTTTATTCTGAAAGGTCACATTAATAGCACAGGTATTTTTGCAGTTTGGGATTCATCTGTTTGCAAAATCCAGGTTTCATATGTTTTTAAAGGGGTTCCTAGTATGCTGCTCTGATTGTAAAGAAAAGGGTTTTTTTATAATGTTCTTTAAAGGCTTTCATCTTGTTCTGCAGTTCGGATGTCAGGATGGCTTTGTTGTAGTTCCAGAAACTAGTAACTCATTATAGTTCATCTGGGTTGTGCAATAGTTCAGGG
The DNA here is from genome assembly GCF_000691845.1 of Merops nubicus. Classification (NCBI taxonomy): domain Eukaryota; kingdom Metazoa; phylum Chordata; class Aves; order Coraciiformes; family Meropidae; genus Merops; species Merops nubicus. The sequence continues at coordinate 4,974 of NW_008587743.1, forward strand.
CGCAGAGGAGTGTCTCTGGCACAGAGGAGAGAGCCACGTGTTACAACGTGAAGTGGCAAAGGGTTGATACCGAAACCAAACCAGGCCCAGATGATCACTGTCCTGTGTCACTGATGCTTAAGGCCAGCCCTCCGTAACCTTCTGACAGGTCCAGTGCCACATAAGTAATGAACTTGGTGAGAAAGTTCAGAATGATCTGCTGTTGTCCACCTCACATCAATTCTAGTTGTGTTTTTCAGTGGAGATTGGGAATTTTTCAGTAGAGACCATAGCAATGTTTTTCTAGCATTGCTCTGATGCCCATAAATACTAAATAATTAAACAGACTGTAGATCAAGTTTTGTTAAATATGCTGCAAAACAACACTGTTCAAGAATGATCCCCCAACATATATTTTAATCAAATTAGTCATGTTGCAGTGTGACCATGACACATGGTTGTTTTGCTGTGTGGTCTTGTTTTCAAGATTTCAAGTTATTCTGAAACTACTTTGCACAGACATGCAAAGCAGCATATAGAAGTGGACTACTGTGTAGTTTGTGCAAGAACTGAGTAGCTTTACTGGAGGGAATTTACATTCTCAATTTATCTGCAGAAAATGTGGACCCAAGGGGTTATAGAAATGGTATACTTGGTGGTATAATCCTCTTAATCCAGAGTTGAAGGACATTCTTATGGAAAGCTTCATTGTATCTTCATTTGCCTGTCTGCCTTGTCCTGTTTAGCTCTCTGCTCAGTAGAGTTATCAGCAATTTTGTGGCATTTGTAGTTACACGCCAGCAGACTCTGCTGTAACGTTTTCTAGGCTCCTCGTTTCCCAGCAAAGCCAAACTCAGGAGCTTCAAAGCAGATGGGCCAACTGCAAAGTGGGTGAGAAGCTGGGTGGCCTGGCAGGAGCAAGGGGCATAGTGGTCAGTGGGTTGAAGTCTAATTGGTAGCTGGCTAAACTTTTTTGGGGGTTGATAGTGGGGCTGATACTGTTTATGGTAATGTGTAGTTGGCCTGTAATTTTGTTCATGCTTACTGGCCTTCATCATGCATTTGTTATTAAACACAAAAATTAATAATTGGTACTAAAATGCCTTAGGGCATTTATTTTTATGTTGCATCCCATTTGTGTTCTACTGTCCTAAACCTTCAATATGCAGCATGTTTTTGCATCTGTATGTTATTAATGCAGAGTAGAAATTGTCAAAGGTAAAGCTGTAGCCTCTGGTATGAGGGCAGAAGACAGACATGGCATTTGGAAGGTGGGAGGGCATGGAGCTAAACTCCTCACTGCCTAAGAAGCTGTCCAATGCTGCAGGGTGGCACCCAGCCCTGGTTTTTAGTATTGCATCAGTGCACGTCAGTCTAATGGTTTCCCTGTTTCGGCTAAACACTGTGTGGTGCAACCTGTGTCTGACAGTGTCACTGTGTCACCCACGCTTGGCACCAAAGGTTCAGTCGTGTGGAAATGAGATAGGTGGTTCATCCTGCCCACAGAGTGACAGGGGTTAAAGCTAGGCATATCTTCATCTTGTGGTTATCTGAGCTTCATCTCTTTCAGCCTACTTTGTTCCAGTAGCATCTTTTGAAATTAAAAACTCAATATGTGAAGCCCTCTCCTTGAAAAGCATCCAGCTCTCATTTGAGTGTAGCAGGGGATGGGAAAGGTATCATTTTCCATCCTAATCTGTTACTCTCTCGCTGTTCAAATATGTTTGTAACGTCTCATTTAGATTGATTCTGGTTTCAGCTTCCCATCCTGGGTCTGGTGTGTATCCCTGTGCCAGAGTACAGCTTTCTGTACCGTTGCTTATTTTACTCCTATGAAGGTGCTTACATACTGTGACCAACTCAGCTGTCTGTGCTCTCTTGTGCAACCTGAGGCACTTGACCTCTTAAACCTCCTGCCACGAGGCATTTACACCCTGTACAAAGCAGTTCAGTACCTCTGCCCCACGTCTTCTGGATTTTTCTCCACCTGCATCTCCCAGAACTAGATGCAGTATTCCAGTATTGATCTAGTGACGATCCGGGGTTAAAACTTCCTTGGCTGTGTTGCTTTCCCCTATCCTTGTGCATCCCGGGGCTCCCATGAGGCATTCTGCTACAGCACAGGGACGTTTCATTCACTGCAGAGGTGCTCTGGTATTTCCTGCCCTTCTCCCAGAGTTTGTTCCCAGTCCCACATTGCAATCTGTGGCCTCCTGAGCGGTGCCAATAGTCCTGCTTGTGGGGCTGTGTTATGAATGGTGCTGATACAACTGAATGAAAAAAAAAATCATGGTTTTGGAGGTTTAATTTGGTCAGCTTGCCATGGAACAGGAAGGGGAAAGAGAGAGGGCTGTGGAGGTAGAGCTAGGTCTTGCTAGAGCTAGGCCTCCCCCACCCTCTATTCTACTCAGAGAGCAGAAAAGTTTCCAAAGTTTTAAAAAAGTCTAAATGGTGCTTCCCTGGGACTGATCCCATCTCATCCTGGGATTCAATCCCAGCTAGAGCTCTGCTGCCCCGTGCTGCAGTTAAGTCCTGGCATGGTGGTGTGTTACATTTGAGTAAGCTATTTCCAGGAATTCAAATATATGTGTGCAATTTTCTGTTCTTCTTGTTCTTTACTGCTCTTCCTAAGCATGTGTCATCTGCAAATTTTATTAGCAGGACTGTATTTTTCATTTCCAGGCCACTGATGCAGTTCTTAATAGTGCTGGATCTTTTATGAGTCCCAGAAGACACCCTTTAGGATGTCATTAACCCAAAATGAAAAATGGCATTGAATAATGATCCCCTTTGACAATGGCTTTTTGACCCATTTCCTAAGCTTTTTAATTCATGCTTTAGGGCTGTCAGATACTCTTCTAGGGGTTGGTGTTTTGTTGGTGTTTTGTTGTTGGGTTTTTTGTTGGGGTTTTTTTGGGTTTTTTTTGTTTTTTTTTGTTGGTTAAGATTTTTTTTTTTAAATCTATCATGATAGTGAGTTCTAGAGAAGACTGTTATAAGTATAAAGATACTTTTATCAATCAGACTTGTAGATAAAGAATAAAATGGTACCTACAGTTTATAAAATCATGTTGTTGTGGAACCAGTTACGTTCCTACACTAGTTACCAGCTGGGTCCTTATCATCAATCCTGCAGAGTATGTATGTGGAGGTTTCTGGGTTTCAGCTAACTAACCAAAGCCAGCAAGGTAGTTTGAGTTGTGGTTCTTAAATATTAGCAATATAGGACTTTCTTCCGGTGTAAGTGAATCTCTACAGTATTCAAGGATTTATTAAAATTAACATTAGTGGACTGGAGATCTCATCTGCTAGTTCTGTCAGTACTTCTGCTCTGCATGGAAACCTGCAGCCTGGTTTCCAACAGAGCTGAGCTGTTTTCTGGACAATTCTGACTCATCTGAACCGTAATTATTTTTGAGCTCTAATTATTAGTGCATATGAACAGTACTTGGGAATCCTCTTGTTTTCAAAATGCTCTAGAATCAAATGCAGCCTAAAGTAACCCAAGAAGGAATTTAAATTTTTTTTTTTCTTCTGCATGTAGTTTTAGTTATTGTTTTACTTGTACATAATTAATTACCCATGTTATTTTCCATTTCTTTTCGCTTCATGTTTGAAGCCATTTCTGGCTGCCCTTTTATTGTCATTGAGGCAAGAGGGATTTATTTAAGCAATGTCTGAAATAGGCATTTTATAAATAAGAACAGAATCTTTGTGATTAAACATTCAAAAGTACAACATTTCAGTATCATGGAGCTTCCTCATTTTCTTCTTAAAAAGAATTCCAGCAAGATTGATACAATTTTTTTCTGAGCACTAAAGAAACTCTACTTCTGTTTGTCAGTCCCATTTGGGAGAAGAAATTTGAAACTGGTTTCTAGACATTAGTTTTAATGTGTTGGGTATCTGCATGAGCCTTTGCAATTAAAAGAGTGGGTGATGAGTTACTTTGCAAGGCCGTATTTCAACATTTAAATGTGGAAGTGATTAAATGAATAAATCAGCATTTAACTTTTCTTTCCCCACAAGTGAGGTAGGTTAAGTGAGATGGATACTGCCATTTCAAATCTGTTATATACAGTAGCCATCATATTAAGATAAGGAAGGGAAGTGGCTCAAATGAAAGATGTGAAGTTCCTGAATTCTCAGCCTTCAGCTTTCTTACCTCACTTGTCTTTTCCTGTAGATCACTACTAATATAACACATTATACCTTAGTAAAGCTCTAGACAAACCCAAAAGCTTTGAGCGTAACAATAGCAAATGCAGAGTGCACATATTTATTGGTGGTCTGTCAGTGTCTCCATGAGCAGTGTGCTCATCAGCTTTGAAAGGAGTGCTAAAACTACATGAAGAGGCAGTTAATCTCTACATAGAAGCCTAATTTCTTAATTACTAGAAGGTGGATTAGAAAGGTTGCGTAGGCAAATGTGTTAGTTAAAAATATTCTGTCTTCATAGACTACAACTATTTTCATTCTTTTTGAACCCAATTCTCAGAAGAATTTGGCATAAAGACAGTGCTGAGGTTTTTCAGGGGGTTTTATCTTGCTCAGTTTGTGCTTTCATGCACCATTCAAGATGCACATTTTTTTCTTTCCTGCTTCCTTATAGCTGTGCCAACATGAACTCATCGAAAAAAATCCCTGTTGACAGGAGTGCTGGTCACACTGGTCGCTGATGTTTTAAAGCTGCAGGTTTGCCTTTTGTGCTAAAAAAAATCCAGACTGTTTGATTTCAGAGTACCATGTTAGCTATGCCAAGACAAAGCTCACTGTAGATACAAAGCATTGTGGTTTTTGCTACAAGGCAGAGTCGCCAAAGTAATCCTAAGTAATGACAGCATGGTGTAAGATGTCATATTTGTTTGTCCTTTACCTTGGAAATCACAGAATCTATGTGCATAGGCCACAGCAAGCACCCAGAGATTGGCCATGCTCAGGTTGAACTTCCAGAGCAGGTCACGAAGCACTGGAACAGACTCAAAGGAGTTCAGTTATCCCAAAACTGAGGGCTTTGTTCTTCCAATGGCCAGAGGCATGAAAAATGGAATAGACAGACCTGGGACAGAGAGGTCAGGAAAAAAAAAAAATGTCTTGCTTCTTCTCTGCTGCTGATGGTACCATAGAGTGAAAATGGTAGGAGCCAGATCATGCTCTTAACATTAACTGTCTTCCTTTTCCACAAGGAGTGGCCGTTCTCCCTCGGTGGCAGCTCCCACCTTGTAGAGCTCTCTCAGCGGTGGCAGCAGCTTGGCCTTCCAGAGGAAGCTGGCAGCATGGCCACGTTTCATCTTCCACCTTCAGTCTCTCCTACCTAAAACAAACTACTTCGTCCTGTCAGTGCTTAAGCTGCTCTTGGGATTTTCCCTGCTAAATGATAAAGCACAAGGTCTCAAGTTCATTGGTAATTGATTAACCTGACAGGGTCTCAGCTCAGCGTAATGGATGAGTGCAGGTCTTCACTCAGGAGAGGTGTCAGACTCAGCTGGTAGTGGTGGTGGTGGAACCGTAGCTGGGGCAGTGAGAACAGCAGGAGGTTTAAAAGGCCCCAAAGCACCTCTGTATATACAGGTGTGAGTCAGTGCACCCGCTTTGGATGCCTCGGGGCTGACGTGCAGTGCTGCGGTGTCCCTGTCCCCAGGGCTGCTCTCCTACACCTCCTTGTGCTACATTAATGGCTGGCTAGTGCTTTTAAACTCTCCTGGCCCACCCTTCCTCCAGTTACCTGCCAGCTCCATGCCAAGGCATTCTGCAGGTACCGCAGAGGCTGGATATGGCAGAACCTGAAGCCTGCTCAGCAGATGGAGGATTAGAGAGGTAGCAGAGCAGGGCAAGAATTAGTTATTGCAGTGAGATGCTGTGCCACGCTTCAGTGAGCCTTTCCCACACCCTGGGAGCTGGACACTGTCCCACTTGTGTTTTTGCAACACTGATCATTTCCTGTGTGGTTTTTAAATTTATTTTATTTTATTTTAGGTTTTTAGCACTTGTGTTTATGGAGCTGGGCAAGCAGGAAAAAAAAGGCAAGGTTTTTGGGAAGATACAATGAAAGTTGTGTTAATTGCTGAAATATAAAGTATTTGGTAAAAGTAAAGGGCTTGTGGAAGCCTGTATGTAAGTATATAATGGTTCAGCTTTAACACAGAGAAGACATATTTTCTGCCAGTGGAGTAATGCACCAAAAAATAATTGCTCTTAGTAACTTGTGGGTTGAAAATATTTACAGAAGTAATGAAAGGTGTTTTAGCATCAAGGACCTCACCAAACATCAGAGAAGCCTGACGGTGATTTTAAAGATGCATATTTAAAGTGTGACAGCATTATAATTTTCTTCATATTGTGACAGAGGGTTGATCTAAAATAATATTGACATACAGAATATGTGTTCAAAGAGTTTTGTGAGATTCTTTCCTGATGAATGTAGCTTACCTGGGCATATGGTTCAGAGATATGATCTAGTGCCCATCCTCCATCTCAGGAGACAGAATGTTTTTTTCATCTTGTGCTGGGCATGGAGTGTGACAGGAAACAAGACACGGCTTGATAACTTAGCAGAGTCAGAATCAAGTCTGACAGAGCTGGTGTCACCAGTCTCGAAGCAGGTTGCAGAAGACACATTCAGCCACGGGTTTATTAGCTGAAAGCTGTGGACTCCGTGGACTAAATACGATGACAGGTTTTACAGCCATGATAATACCAACATTTTGAACCTGGTTGCTGATCGTTGCTGGCCTCGTGTTGGCAATTTTCCATAGGCGTGATTGTGAGATGATCCTGTGTTGGTGCCAGGATAAACAAGACTGGAAAGCAAACCCTAACACAGTGTAGCTCCCCGAGAGGTTGTTTCTTTGCTAAGTCATGAAAACACATCGCTGGGGACTTCTTGAATTTCTGATGCTGTTGTCACAGGGATGGTGGTGAAGACTATGCTTGTCTTACTGCTTGCCCATCTCTTCTATTGCTGTGATGTGCCAAGAAATGCAACCAAAGCTCTAAAATTGTTGTGAGCATGGGGTTAGCTCTAAATCAGAATGAGTGGTGTACCTCTAAATGGGGGGTGCTGAGGGCCAGGTTTTGCATTGTCACCAAGAGGACAACTAAACCCTTTAGCACCAAATGCTGTACGTGTGCAAGACGGACAAAAGCACTTGGAACTGTTCTGTTATGAGGTGCAAACAAACAAACAAAAAAAATTCCATGCTGGAAAAATGCTGCTGTTGATAGTAACTGTATCATCCAGAGCAGGGCCTTATCCCAGCTGGCTGGTCACAGTGTCAGTTCCCCCAGTTATCTGCTGCTGATCTGTGGCCTTGGGATATGTAGGTAGTTTTGTTTAGCCTGCGTGGTCTTTTGTAGCAGAGATACTGTTGTTCGAGCATTCTTTAAGTTATGTTGGATAATTAAAATGACACAAACACAGATGTTTTCCATCTAGAATATTTCAAATATCTGTATCCTTAACCACAGTATTTCTGTTGACCAGAGGCAATTTAAATGCAAAATGGGTCCTTGCTGACAGTCTCCTTTCACAGTGTGCATCTTAGTGGAGTGGCTAAAGCCATATCAGTACACGAGAGGAAGGAGCACTTTTTCTCTGGGTGAGCTTCTAGATGTCAATTGCAAGTATATAAAATAATCAGCCATTTCCAAGTACTGCTTTTAAGCCACTCAGGGTATCTCTTTTTTGCTAAAACAAATAGAATTGAAGAGGATAATAAGCCCTCCATATTTCAAAGTGAAAATAAATTTTTGAATGCAGAGAACCAGTTTGGGGATCTGAAGAGGAGTGTTTTGAAAAATCTCTGCCACAAGGCAGAACATCCTTTCCTTGAGCCTTTTTTTTTTTTTTTTTTTTTTTCCCTGCTGCAGATTGCCCTGCAGTCAGTGTATGTGCCTCTCAAACACAAGCACTGTGGAGAGTGCAAAAGTCAGCCGGTGTTCAGAGCTGCAGTTCAGGGAATTTGCATTGTGTTCTCTTTC
>NW_008587743.1:12963-43071 GCF_000691845.1 Merops nubicus
TTGCTGCTGGATTGCTGTACAATGGGGCTTATTGAATATCCCTCGGTCTCAGTTTACTATTTTTAACTTTGTTAACTGAGCCTAACTAAGCAGGTCTTTAAACAGCAGGGCTATGGAAGAATAATGTGTTATGCCGGATTCAGCAGGTTTAGATGAATGGAAATACATGGTGGAGATTAAAAAATCTGACAGAAGGATCTGGTATTGGAGATTGTCCAGCATTGCTGACTGTGGCCACTGCCATTTTGAATCACAGTAAATTTTACAGGTACTCTGTAAATTTTGCAGCCTGCTTTTCCCTTCTCTTTATAAATTGTTGTGGGGGTCTCGGGTACAACTGAGATATTTTGATAATGGGCCAATGTGGAAGAATTAAACAACAATAAAAATTCGCATCAGAGCTTGGTTTCCTTTTCTTCCAGCCAGCTTTCAGATTGGATTTCTCTTATCCGGAAACTCTCTTCAGGACGTCTCACATGTACAGAGCTGGCAAGGAAGTGACTTGTAGAAGGAAGGAAACTCTCCTGCAAGGAAGGGATACTTGGGTGTGCCGGTGTGGAGCAAGCTGCTTCACGGGTATGAAAAGAGCATTTCTGTCAGTTCTTTTTTCCAAACGCCAGGTGGAGAGAGACGCCGCTCTGCAGCGGGCGCTCAGACAGGCACGCGTTAGGCAGACAGCCTGTCCGACACAGTGCAGGTTTCCAAGGAATTTGAGGGAACATCTCCTTCCTGCCAGCACAGATGACAAAAGAGCATTTGGCGTTCAGGGCTTTTGTTGTGTGGCGTGCAGCACAGGAGCTCAAGCAGGGCAGCAGCAGCGTGGACCCCCCCATACCGACGGCGATGTGCGGGGCCGACAGCCCCAGCCCCACGGGCCCTGTGCCCCACGCCTGCCCAAAGCCCCACTGCCGTCACCCTCCTGCCAGAGTCGCATGGTGTCTGAGACACCAAAACTTCTTGATGGTGCTGCCCTGGATCCGGGGCTTAGACAGTGTGTGATGAGGTTTATGGTGTGCTTCAGGGTCGGGGATGTCTGGGTCCCGAACGCGATGCTGTCGCTAAGTGAAACCCTGACCAGGGTTGTTGCACCTGATGTCAAACCTGCGGTGAAACAGCTTCTTGTCAGCGAATGCTTCCCTGCACGGTGGCAAAAGGGGAAATGGGAATTCTTCAAGCTCTGTTCCAGCTTGTAAATTTTCTTTAAGTAGTAGTTGATTTTAATCCATACATTTTTTCTGCAGATGAGTGCTGCTGATTTTCTTCTCTGCAAACCACCAGCACAAATACTTCTGTGAGAAATGATGATTTGCTCTCACGTTTCCTGCTTGTGACTAATATCTCATTGGAGATACAGTTGTTCATATTACGTTGCAGAATATCTGAATAGGACATCCCACTCACCCCTTTTAAAGTCTAATCCAAGAGACAAGTCTCTTGTGTCAGCATGTTACTGTGGGTTTTGTTCTTTTCCATCACTGCATCCTCCCAAAAGAAAAATGAATTGCTTACCTACTTCTGAATGTTATTCCCAGTGACTGATGTCACAGGATACTTTGTTATGCCTTTTAAGAACAGAATAATAGTTACTAGTAGCAGTGACTGCACAGACCAGTAGAGCACTGAGTTAGTTTCTTCTTGGTATGTTTTTGTTACATTTAAGTCTTAATTTGGCCTAATAAAGTGTTTAAATACAGCTGTATGATCCTTCCTTGAACCTGATTTAGTTGGCTTTTAAATATGAAGTATTAACTAGAACAAACTGATAAAACTTTGAGTGTGAACTAAGATGGTGTATATGATCTGGAATTTGTTGTCACTCATCTGCTGATGAGTCAAAGCTTACAGTCTTCATATGACCACGCTTCACAGAACCAAGCATAGTTTTGAAATTAACTTACTTTTAATATTGTTGATTGATATTGTTAATATTATTTTAATATTATTGGGTGACAGAGCACTGGAACTGGAATGCTGCCTGGAGAGATTGTGGCATCTCCTTCTCTGGAGAGATTCCAGACTCTCCTGGATGCGATCCTGGGCAACCTGCTCTGGGTGACCCTGCTTTAGCAGGGGGGTTGGACTAGGTGATCTCCAGAGGTCCCTTCAAACCCTCACCATGCTGGGATTCTGTGATTCTTTTAAATCATAATGTGAAGAAAATTAAGTATGCACAGACATAACTGGGATCTCCTCAAGAGGGGTACATGTAGCAGTGGTTTGTGGGAACCTCTTACAGCAGGTGCTCCTGGCTGTATGCAAGTGCTGAGCCAAGTCCAAGTGAGCTCAGGCTGGTTCTGTCACCTCTGAGCCAGGCTCCCAGGCACCATGTGTGCTTGGAAATGGTCCAGCTTTGCAGCAGTAGGAAGACCTTGGCTTATCATGGTGGCTTAAAGCCTGGGACATGTGGGATGGATGCATGGATAAAAGGGAAGCTGGGCTGCAGCCAGTGTATGGGGTTGCTACCAGTGCTCACCCAAAGCAAGCTCAGGAGTTTCCTGCATCAGTTGCCAGCACACAGTGTAACCTCATCTTTGGAGGTAAGCAAGTCCCTTGCCTCGATGTTGAAATACCAAGGAAATCCATCACCAGTAAAACAGAAAATTAAGTTACCTACTTGAAAGAATGAGAAAGGAAAGCTTTGCACATTTTTTTAATTGTCTTTTTTAGTTTTTTTTTTCTTACACGTTGAAGTGAGAACTAGAAAGGAAAAAATATAAAGGGTGCAGAGATCACAGACTACTGGCTACATTGTTAGTGTGATGGGATAATATATTTTGGGAGTGTTTATGCAGTGCTAGATAGAGAGAAGAAGTAGGAATCAGGAAAAGAGATATTCTTCTCAGTCTGGCATTGTGGCAGGGCTGGAAATTAGAAATCAGGTAATAGGATTTTTTCTGTCTGAATCAGCCTCTGGCTGTCTTCAATATGTTCAGGAAATCACTTTATATCTCTGCTTCCATTTCCTCGGCTGTCAAATGAACATAATGATAACTACCTCTTCTGAGTGCTCATGCTTCATTAGAGCAATAAAACATTTCAGAGGAAAGAGTCATAGACCTGTGATTTATTAATCCAGCAAGGTCAGGCTGAACTGTCTGTAAACAGCTATAGAACCCACGGAGCAAGGGAGAGGTCCCCTGGAACCGAGCGGGTGCCGGTGCTTGGCACGCTGCCCAGGCGCAGGATCACCAGGGAGGGCGGAGCAGATCATTCCAGCCCACTCTGAACAAGGGGGCAGTGAAAAAGTGGTTTTGTTTTTCACCTGCCACCCATCAGCTCGCTGCAGGGAGTCCTTGGGGTGTTCAGTGCAGTGGTTGTTGGTTTTTTTCAGAAAGAGGTTCTGCTTGTTCAGTTCTAATGGCTGCTTTATTAAGATGCACTGCGTGGCTTTTTCTCCATGTATAACTAGTTGTGACATGATTTTATGCTCAAACACAATAAAATAAAATGAGTCAAGGAGATAAGATACTGAGATAAACAGAAGAGCAATGTTTATAAACCATAAGAGTCTCCTAAACTCAATAACCATCAGTTCTAGCCAGTATACCCCATGGTGCTAAAGAAAGAAGCAATCAGTATTGCAGGAGCTTTCACAGAAAATTTATGAGCAGGCTTTGTTCCAGAGCAATCCATGAAGACTGAAGCATCACTAGCACCATGCACACACTTAGGAAAGGGCTTACAGAGAAGTCTCTTGTTGAATTCACAAACTGCTTCAGGGAATTAAATATGAAAATGAGCTTTTAAATTTTTTTTTTTTTTCCATTTATCACTATATCCAGAAGAAAGTGCTGTAATAAATTATCAAACTCCTTTGAGTAATGTGGCTGAATAAACAATAACAGCAAAGCATAGTCCCTACCAAAGTTATTAAGTGTACCTGCTCAAGCCTGTATTTTATGGGATAAGTGGGTTAGCATGGGCTGGGTTTCTAACAGGGAATTTTCTCTCCCCCCAAGCCCCTGAGATAGGCTTTCACTGTATTTAAGTGCTACTTTCCAATTAAGACAAGATTGTAGTATAAATAGATACTAACATGCATAAGTCATGACAGTCTTTCAACAAGCAGAGAAGCCATTTCTCATGTCACAGCATACTCCCTTACACTCTGATGCTTACACCTTTCATGATTTGATCCCTGTTTCAGTTATAATTTACTGTCAATATTGCTACTAAAGTGTTGCTATGCTGCTTACTTGCTGGAGAGCATGCCAGGAATGGCCATGGGTAGCTCCTATCATGATGAAGGAGGGAGCTTATCCCCCATACAGCCACAGAGGACCTATGCACGTGGTTCTACTCACAGCTATGAATGGAATTCTTTTTTGTCTGGACTTTAGTGAAGTTTTTGACACCAATTCCCACAGCATTCTCGTGGGGAAACTGACTGCTCATGTTTTGGGTGGGCATGCTCTTCACTGTGTCAAAATATGGCTGGATGGTTGGACCCAGAGACTGGTGGTCAATGGAGCTAAATCCAGTAGGCAGCTGGCCACAAGTGGTGTCCCCAGGGCTCAGTATTGGGGCCAGCTGTGTTTAGTATCTTTCTCAGTGATCTGGACGAGGGGATACCAGGTTGTGTGGGGAGTGTTGGTCTGCTTGAGGGTCAGGAGGCTCTACAGAGGGATCTGGACGGGCTGGATCCATGGGCTGAGGCAAATGGGATGAATTTTAACAAGGCCAAGTGCCAGGTCCTGCACTGGTGTCACAACAACCCCCTGCAATGCGCCAGGCTTGGGGAAGAGTGGCTGGAAACTGCCCAGCAAAAAAAGGGCCTGGGGTATTGGCTGACAGCCAGCTGAGTATGAGCCAGAGTGTGCCTAGTTGGCCAAGGCCAACAGTGGTGGAGTCTCCATCCCCAGAGAGATTGAAAAGCCGTGTAGATCTGGTGCTGAGGGACATGGTTCAATGGTGACTTGCCAGTGCTGGGTTAATGGCTGGACTTGATTATCTTAAAGGTCTTTTCCAACCAGAAAGATTCTACAAATTAAAATTTTAGAAACTAAAGGAGAATGTATAGGTAAGATCAGTTGGTTTGATGAATTACCAGGCATTAAGAAACAGTTGTGAATTGTCAGTGAGTGTAAGCAGGGCCTGTGAAGATGGTGGAGAGCAGAGTTAAAGGAAGCAGGTGGCTCTCAGTTCTCCCCTGCTCATCCTACAGTTTTTGATGTGCTGTGTTCAGATTAGTTTCTGGTGTTGTCAAGGCAGATGATTAAGTGCCAAATAGGCTCAATGCAACTTAAATTCTACCTCTTCTTGATACAGAACGTGAAACTAGAGAAATAAAGCTGCTCTCAGGCAGTTAGAAAAATTAACATTTGTGAATTAAGCAAGGAAAGCTGCACGCTGCTGGGTGTGAGGTGGTGTGACCAGGAAGCAGCAGTCAGCTCTTCACGCCCAGGCCCAGCCTGGCGAGGGACGGCTGTGGCACAGTGCCCACGTACCCACCTGGGTCACAGCAGCACTTTGTGTCCTGTTTGCTCTCTCAGGAGAGTTACTTGCTCAGATCGTTACCTTTGTGCTGTGCGTTGCCTGTCTCTCCTGGACTGTCGAGACATCTGTGATTTTCCTTCACAAGTAACTTAAGCAAACCTCGTGGCTGAAGGGGAAGGGGGATGTTGCTCCAGGCAGCTGTGAAGGTGAAGCTGTTGCTGGGTTGCTGTGCTGGTCACTGGAGGAACCCCCAACATCACTTGTGTGAATGTGGGGGACTCTCCTGCACATGGGGCAGCTACTGTGAAGAAAAGGATTGTGACTGTGCCTTCTTGACCTTCACTTTCTCCTCTTTTCTCCCCATTTACACAAAATAATCTATTTTCTGTCTCCTGTTCCTTCAGACAGTGAGATTCTCACTGAAGCATTCGTGCGGCTGCGTGGATGGGAGGCTTCTCTGTGTAGCAAGACTTTGATCTTATGTGGACTTTAAAGGTTTCAATGATAAGCATCAAGTATCAGGACAACCTTTGGTTGAACAGATCATCTTCTAAGTACGCCTTTCTGCCATAGTGCACCACATGCCCCTCATATTTATCCCCAGTTTCTGCTGGTCACCTGTTGGAGCACGGAACTCCACGGCAGCACAGGAGAACTAGGTTTGGAGGGTGTCCTTGGAACACCCCAGCCTGGGAGCTTTGATGAGTGCTCTGAGTAAGATCCTATTAAGCACCGTGGAAGGAGGGAATAGATCAGGCTTTGGATGTGCGACTGGTTCGCTTAGACTACTGCTTTGGAACAATTTCTTGTTCTTGAACATTATGTAGCCTTAACAGTCTCATGTTGCAGGCATGACAAAACAGGCTGGACTTGCATCTGGAATGTTGCTCAGTTGAAATGTAAAAAAAGCATCTCTGATCTAGTAGTTTTCATTTCATTGTGTTTTCTGCTATGCAGTGTCATCAAAATTACATTCTCTTGTATGTTTGTCCAAAATTCTTTGTGTTTTTATGGTTACCTTTTTCCCTTTGGGGTCTTTAGGGAGGTTGGTTTAAGATTCCTCCAGTAACCGTGGGCATTAGTACTGCTTTACAAGTGCTCCCTGTGCACTGTAGATCATGAGTTTCATGGCTTCCACCTGTACCTCCCAGAGGCCTTTGCAGTGACTCTGAGCACTTGCTTGGTCCCCTCCTGTACTGCAGAGGAAGGAGTTATTGGGCTGAAAACCAGTAAAGGGAAAACAGCACCAAAACTACATACATACACATATCTCTGTTCAGTGGCAGGAATTTTTTTCCCTAAGGCAAGGTGACAGTGGCATATCTGCACACCAGGAGTCAGCTAAACAGTATCAATAGAGGCAAGAGGATCAGACAGATACAGAACAGATCCACTAAAAGCATTTTTTTAGAGGTCATGATGGTACATGGGGTTAAGGGATCCCCCTGCTGCCAGCAGGTGACCCAACACTTAGCAGGGCTGGCTTCATGTTGTGGTATGTCGCTATGGGGACAGAGTAATGCTATCAAAGGTCTCCTGAGAGAGGGGAGATCGCTTGTGTAGCACCAGTTAAATGATGAAAGTGAAGCACAGGTTCTCCATGCTTTGTTGGAGAGCACACAAGTGTTCTTCATGTACCTTGCTCCAAGTTGAAGGTGTGTTTCCTAAAGTCAGGCTGTCTGGGACTTGACCTTTCCGTGCGGTTGTTGAGGGGCTCTGCCCGTGGTTCTGTGGCCGCCTTGCAGTTGCCCTGCCGTGGTGGGGGCCAAACACTTGCCCTGCAGCGTCTCCGCCATGCCTGGGGGCAGCCTGAGGCCTCCTCAGGGCACGCTCACAAGCTGCAATTTAGACGTCAGTACTCTTTAGGCAGTAAAAGCCATTACTCAGATCTGCCCCAGAGAACTGCCCAGTCGTTTTGTAGGAACACTCCTTTCTTCTCATCTCACTTCTAACGGGTGCCTTGCTCAGACATTGTTTTGGTGAATCATATATGTCAAATCATGTCTTCCCCCTCCCTGTTCTCTCACTCCTGTTGCTCATGCTTTTTTTTTTCTTCTTGTTACTGCTATTAAAATGTCTCTACTTCACTCTTGTTTTCCTTTAAATATTTGAACAGTAGATGCAGAAAGATTTGTGTGGATGTGAACCATACTGGTGAGTGTTTGACGTGGCTTGCTGAGTAGGGAAGGGGGGCAGAGGGGAGCGACTTCATTCAGCAGCAGCTTTTCAGCACTTCCTGGGCTTCCTGTTTGCAAGGAGAACTTTCAGACAGCCCTTCCGCTGTTCCTCTCATCTCTAAATGCCTGCTTTCCAAATCTGTTCCACAGGTGCCAACAAAAAAGCTGAAGAAATATGAGAGAGAGTACCAAACGATGCGAGAGAGTCAGCTGCAGCAGGAAGATCCTATGGACAGATACAAGGTACGGGAGTTGCTAAATGGGAACCTCTGATGGTCTGAGTCCCACGGGGAGTGACCCGGTCCCAGTGGTCAATCAGAGGTGTGTGTACCACCCTCACCTCACTGGCATGTGCCAGTACAGACCTTAGGGAGGTTAAGTGGCAGGTGAAACTCATCCCCTTTCTTGAACAAGCACTTTGAACACTTGGACTTAGTGTTTTTCTGAGGAATATTTCAATCACATTTTGTAACTCTCAAGACATCTGCAAGTAGCCACATATAATATTTTTCTTCTTTCAGTTTATATGTTTGTAGGTAACTCTCCTGCTGTTGCACTTTTACGGGAGATCTTCATGAGACGCAGAAACAAAGGGTGATTCTCAGCTACAGACACAGAAAGGAGAAAATACACATTGTTCTAGCACAAGCTGTGTGCAGTGGCATCCACAGAGACTTTTGGAAGATGAACTCTTCCTTGACTGATATGTTCCTTGTTGTTCATCTCTGTTTATACCAAGTGTTAGTAATTTTTTTGTAAATATGATGCCTAGTACAGTGGGACCCAGAGCTCTCCTGGGGTCCCAAGGTACTACTGCAATAGAATTAATAGGAATAAATACTCTGCTTTAAAGCAGCAGAGAAATGACGGTTCAGTTATTAATACTATAACTTGATAGCTCACCAAAAAAAAATAGTTCCTTAATTTTGGATCAGCATTGCTTACCTTTCCAATGTATTTGCTTTTATTGTCACTGCTACATTCTGTTGCCATAGATTTTTGTGTAATGGAGACTCTGCCTCTAGGCATGTGCTTCACTTAGTGTTCAGGATCCATTTATTGCTTACCCTGGTATGGAAAATCACTTTTCTTTAGGTGAAGCTGCCAGAGACGAAGCACTTTACTGCCCATTGCCTGGGTTAGCTGGGAAGTGACATTGCTCACACATATCTGTACTGTTCTCCTGCTGTTCTTCAATGTGCCTTAATACATTAAGTGCCATTGCAATTTGTACGGAGCCTACCAGGAGTGTGGAGCAGTAAATAATCCCACAGGGTGCAACAGGTTTACATGGTCTGTGAATGTGAGGAAATTGCATCATCCTCAGAAAACCACAGTATGAAAATCTGTAGTGACAGACTATGCCATTGTTCAGAAATGTGACAAGAGTTACAGGGGCAGACAAAGTAAAATGGATCTTTATTTTTTAAAAGTATTTACCTGTGTACATTATGTTTTGGGCGTAGTTCTTTGGGAGCCAAAGGGTGTAGATTTTATTGTTGGTGAGAACTGGGAGTGCTGTAGCAGCTGAGAACCAATAGTGAGTATGACCTATTTAGAAAACCCACAACTTGCTGCTGATTAACATGTAAGTGTTCTTCCAGTTGTTACGGTACTGTAGAATTAAAGTAATACTCAGAAATACAGCTTTCTTTAAAGCCCAGTGGAAGCATGGTTAATAGTGGGCAATGGATGGTGAAGAACATTATCCCCAAGCTGCAAATGAGGGTATAGGAAGTGACTCTAGGGCAACTGTTGATGTGAGTCACTGTCACAGTCAGGATTGCAGCCCAGGGTGTTTCCTCATACTTCTGAACCTCGCTGTGTGATTTTTTTCATTAAGCCGGGTTGGGTCTGATCCCTTGAGCGATGCTGTGATTAGAGAGAGTCCCCTAACTGCCTAGTTGTGCTTCACGGGCAGAGCTGGGACACATTCTTCAGCTGATGAGTGTCGTGGAGAAATGCTTTAAGTGCTCTCTGTTCCTTGTCTTACTTGTTTGGTTTTATTAATGTGTCAAGCTGAGGCTGGCAGGAATTAACATTTCCAGGGTGTTTCCAAAGGGCAGGAAGAGTCGCAAGCTGTGTGGTCCTCTAGGGCAGGAAGTGGAGAGCCAGCCTTGCTCGTCCCTTAAACGGTCGCTCTGCAGCCCGTGTGTCTAGAAAAGCCTTTCATTCTGGCAGCACCAGTGCTGGACTTTGCCCAGGCGGGCCTGGCTCGGGAGGGGATGGCACACGCAGTGCCGGGAGGCTGGGTCTGCTCAGGGCTCCCCCGGGCTCGTGCTGTGTGTGGGCTGTCCCCAGCGGCCCGCAGCCCTTCTCCCACAGCAGCGCCAGCCTGCGGTTTACTGCCCAGGCAGGGCACGTTGCTTGGATGAGATCGCTGGAGCAGAGATCCCTGCGGAGTATTCCTCTGACAGGGCAAGAAGGAAACAAGCTTTCAGTCTGTTGGTAGTTTTATAGTTGTTAAGAGTTTTTCTTTGCAGCACGTTACAGTTTTTGTTGCCAGTAGAGGTTTGTCAGGACTGCAGGGACATGGACACTTTAGAGTTGCAGTGATGAAGGATGGATGTCTCATGTACGAGACCTGCCTGTGGCCTGGCCCTCACTGGAAATGGTTTGATAGACTGTTGAGAGTGTAGGAGACAGACCCTGCGTGGTGCTGGGGTAGGAACAGCTGCCTCAGTGACAGTGGGGACCCTGCTGCAGGGTCGTCTCCTTCTCCTGGTCCTCCTGGGAGCTGGCGCAGCTCTTGCCTGTGAGCCCAACTTCCACCAGGCATCTAGGGGAGACCAGGGCCCAGCCAGAGCAGGCTGAGGGTGCCACGCTCTTCTCCCTCTCCTCCCACGCTTGGGTCCTGGAGGTGTTCCCAGGCATGGGGACGTGGGGCTGAGCAGCCTCCAGCAGAGAGGTACAGTCAGGCAGGGTGTTTCTCCTAACAACCCATTGACCCCAGGCTCTCCACAGGCTCCAGAAAAGGGCTGGCTTGCAGCATCTGGCTGCCATTAGCCAGTCACGTTTTCTTGACAGGTTAAATTCATGGGCCTCAATGAGCTGCGTTATGTGCCACAGGAGTTCCTGCCCAGCTCCTATTTTACGTGTTGTTTGTGATTGAACTTAACCAAAAGAACAGTATTAAAAAGTGCCATTATTTTTGGTGCTTCTTTCCTTCTGTATTTACAAGTATTATTTAGGAAAAGTGCATTTTTTTAACAGACACCTTTTCACTTTATTTTCCATTGCTCATAACAAATTATTGTTCACGTTTTTGTCAGCTAGATTTTTTTAAAGGTGCAAAAAGTAAATATGTTCTAAATTGGCACTTGTCACTGAATTTCATGACTTTTAATTAAAATAAATTACAAATTGTCTATAGAAGCCAGGAAGAAAAGTGAGTTGCATGTGCAAAAAAAAGTTACATAGTTCAGATTGATATTTTTCTACCTATTGTGGGTTTTTTTCTGTGTTTGAGAACATCTCATGTAATAGGGTTTTGGTTGACTTGATGAGAAATTGCCAGAGTTGGGCCTGGGACTTCTTGATTTAAAATAAAGAGGATATAACCATACAAAGAAGGGATGGAGTGTTGCACGCAGACCCTGCTTGTGTGCACAGTTCTGATGTGAGGGTAGAAACACCTTTTCCTCTGTGAACCTTGTTGTGCAATGGAGAAGTTGTCTCTTGGAATAAATGTGTAATTGGGACATAATAGCTTTTTGTGTGTTTGAAGTGGAAGCAAAAATTAATAGGGTGGTCATTTTTGTTCAGAGTCATGGTAACCAAATGGTAACTGTCATGAGGAAAAACAAGGTAACTTGTGATGTGGATCATTGTTTCTGCTTTTTTAAAATAACAGTGTGCTGGGGCACTTTTGGGAATGCTTCTTCAGAGCAAACAGAGAACACAAGCCACATCCAGGAGCCTCTGTATTGCTTCCTGTGAGAGGTTTTCCTGGAGAGTTTGCAGTAAAAGACTTTTGGGTTTCTAGGTGGGGGGTCACAGGGTTTTCCTCTGCCAAAAAGAGCCCTTTCCGATGAGCTCACAAATAATTTCCTTTGCTCACAGCCGTAAAAGTGAATTTTAATCAGTGTTTTCATTCTCCCATTGAGGATCTGTTCATGCCCAAAGATCTGGGGTTTGGGCATTTGCTCATCAGAAAGCGTGCCAATGAATTGCTTAACAAGGTCTGTGACTCGTTACACCCGACTCCAGCAGCAGCTCAGAGAGGATGCATCATCCCCACTGATCTGCCCAGGAATTGCTCTGTGGTGCTGCCTGGACGGGAGCAGAGGGTGGAGTTGAGACTTTCAGTCTTCCTGAGCTGGGGCTTGCCTTCTGCTTTCAAATCTGCTGCCTTCTTTCCATCCAGTGTGTGTGATGGAAGCTGGAGAGCATCCTCCTTAAAACTCAGAACCAAAAACTCACTGAAGAATCAGCAACTGGTGTTTTTTGTTTTTTGGCTGTCTGTTGGTATTAAAAATCATTTTGTATCCTGTTTTCACTGTCTTTACACCAATGGTTGAAAGCAGTATTTGGTCTGTGACTTTACAGGAGGTAAGTTTATTTGTGTTTGTGTGTATCAGCAGTGTTTGTCCCTTTTGGAAATGCAGTATCCTCCTTTTAAAAGCTAACCAAAGCTCACCAGCTGCCTTTTGTAACTGGAAGGAGGGATTTGGGAAGGATGAGGCTCTTATTTTACTGATGGTAGAAACAGAGCAGTGCCAAAGAGGAGGAAATTGTTGTCATAGTCAGTAAATTGTTAGTGGTGTGCAGATAGAAGGCAGGAAGCTGTCTGTTTACACCAGACAACCAGCAGGTCTGACAGGTTGGCTTATGCCAGGTTACAAAATGCGATATGAGTCCTGCTGTAAGGAACCAGCTCCATCTGTTGAACTTTCTGCCGTGGCGAGTGGTAGCTTATAATACCCTGTAAAGATTTCCGAGCCTTTGAAAATAGTTTGCTGTATCTGAAAAGCACTGTTTGCTATTTTTGTCTTTACTGTGTAACGTTAGGTTTTATTTAGACTTAAGCAGATTAAGAGTTTCCTCCTGAGGAAGGCGGCAGTTTTTCACTGCTAGATCTGGGGGGAGGAGCTGGAAAAGACAAACCATCTAATCGCACATACTGCTCTGTGAGGAGGAAGAGTAAAGGTGGCCCTGTGAGAGACTTTCAGCTGGAAATTAAAAGTATGGTGGACAAGATAGAAACATCTCTTAGCTATTGACTGGATGCCCAAGGTAAGAGATCTTTCACTTGCTAGCAGCGTGCCCTGTCAGTTCTAGTTTAAGAGGAGGATAGCGCATTTCCAGCCACGTAGCTTGCTTACCCACTTGTCTGCGAATGCAAAGCAGGAACTTTGAACTTCACGTTGTGCAGCTTGCTTTGCAGACACTGAAGCTTTTGGCAAAAGCATAGCAAAATGTCAGAGCAAACTTCTTTCTGGGTTATTTTGTGGAAGTCTTAAGAATCTGCTGATTTCTCCCTCTAAGCAACATCCCTGTGAGAAGGTATTGGTGCTGCAGCACCAGGCAGTAGTGCTCGATGCCGTCCTTATCTGCTCCCAGTTTTTAGGTGAACTCAAGTCACTTTCATGTCCACTCGCTGGCAGAGCTGTGTCTATAAAAATCAACATTTCTGCGATGGTCTGAGCAAACTGCAGAAATAAAGACATATTGAAGCCTTTTTACCATTATTATGATGATGATGATGATGATGATTGCCTGCAATTTGGTTTATGCTTTAAAGTATATGTTATCGTTACAGAAGAATTTTACTTAAAAATTTTCCTTGTCCCAAACGGAATACAACTGAAATAAAAAAGATCTCCAGAGTTACGCATCTTTTAGCAGTAGTTATTTTAACTCTGTTAAAATGAAAGTTTTTTACTTGCAGTTTGTGTAACAAAACAAGTTATTTAAAGTACGATCTTTTGGAAAGGAAATGAACTTACTTTCCTGTACAGGGCAGTGCAGTCTAGTTGCACAATAGGGCCACATTAAGGAGAGATTATTTGCAGAGGTTCTGCTTCCTGCCCCAGAGGAAACTCCCACACAGAAGAGACCTGGTTTGGCATCCTCTTAGAGCTGTAGTTGTCCTTTTTTCTTTAAGATAAGCATGCAAAATCTTGAAACAGAAATGAAAATTGCAGTTTCATGGTGGCAAGTTTGGAAAGAAGAAATATATCTGAGCACAGCTGGCGAGCAGGAGAAAGTGAAGACAGGTGAATAATGTGCTTATGCAAAGAAATCACACTTTGTAGGAAGGCATTCACTGAACAACGCTTAGACATTTTTTTTGTCTTAAGTGCTGATATATATTGATTTCTACTGTTTTTTCTTGGACAACATAACTTACCTTTCAAGTGAGCACACGTCCTTTTTGAAATCTCAGCATGTAGGTTATTATTCTTCCACTTACAAGCTTCAATGTGAACTTAGCATTTTTCCTTGAGTTTCCATAGTGCCCAGATTCCCTTTGTAGTCTCTTTTGGTATGAGATACACAGTTACTGTGTGACTGAAGGCCAGCACATTATTTGCTCTTCTAAAAGCCATTTGAGCAGGGCACCTCTGTCTATCCCACCTGGCTGTGTTCTTCTGGAGATGAAGGTGTGCATTTGATGTATACTCAACTGACCCACAGGCATCTTTTGAATATGATTCTGCTTCTCAGCCCTAGAAGAACAAGTCACTGAAACTGATTTTTAAAGACCATGAACTACTACAGTTTATCCTTCTCCTGTGTACTTAGCTCCTCTGGATAGTGCCCTCCGTGGCCATTTCCACCTATGCAGAGCGAGCAGGGAGTGCAGTGCAGCGAGGACCAGGGCCGGCAGTCTCCAAGTTCCGTATTTCATGTTGCTGTGCCTTGCCTGCCAAGCAGGTTCTGTGTGCAGGGAGTGAGGTCCCCTCTCCATCTGGCACTTTTTCTCAGCAAGTATCCTGTAAATTGTGTGCTGTCGTCACTGCAGCAAGTTCCAGAGAAAGTGCACAAACGGCAACACAGGTTGTACGAGCCGTAGGGAGTTCCCTCCTAAGTGTTGTTCTTCACTGGTCCTACAGAAGTTGGGAGGTTGGCAGGACATCATCTACAAAACGGGCTATTTTTATGGATTCCTGCAGACAGAATTGTGTAAAATGAAGCAGGGCAGCTTTCTACTTTCAGTTGGAAACATTATGATGAATATCTCTTAATTGATCCTTGTTCACTGCTGCCGGGTGGGATTTTATCTGCTTGATTTCTTTTGATGATGAGCAAGCAGAAACCAAATGCTTTTGTGGCGAGGACGATGTTTACCTTGGACAGAGAGACCTGACAGTCAGTGTCACCCGCGTGACACAAACACAACCATTGGGATGTAAGTGGAACTGCTGCACTTGCACTGCTGGCTTAATTCACTGTGGTTTCCCAGAGCAGCAGTCCTGTCTTCATGTGCACTCTTGCCTTCTCAGTGTTTTACACACACAATGTACTCGCTTCTTGCTCTTTAATATTGGTGAGGAGTAACTTCCTTCTCTGGTTGTTTCTTTCTTCCTGCAGAGGGAGAACCGCAGGCTCCAGGAAGCAAGCATGCGGCTGGAGCAGGAGAACGACGACCTTGCCCATGAGCTTGTAACCAGCAAAATTGCCTTACGGAATGACCTGGACCAGGTGATGGTAACAGGGATGGGTCCCGGCACAGGCGTGGCAACACCAGCTTTAGGAGCCCTGCTTTGTGCTCGAGTGAAAGCATGAACACAACATTAGAAGTGTGATAACCTGTGCCTTTATTTTCCTGACAAGCTCCCTCCTAGCAAGGCAGATTTCCACGTGCATGCAGCTTAGGCATTCCCAGCACCAACTGCACCTTCTCTGTGGTGGATCGTTGCAGAAAACGTGAGCCATAACCGTTAGGCAGATACCAAAAGAACAAATATGTACTTGAAAAGATACCACGTGCTCCTCAAAGACTAATTTCAAGGGAAGTAGCCTTGCAGGATGTCTACCAACTTACATGTATCTGCTTTTCACAGCAGTTTTAGTACAGCCAACAAAATCCAGAGATAAGGAAGTGGCATGGCACCAAAAATTAGAAAAGCTCCCAAGTGTCCTTTGATAGCTGCTTTTGCTTCCTCTGAAGACTGGAATGTGGAGGGCATCAGCACTCAGAGCCCTTTAGCTCAGATATCTACACGTTCAGCCCTCCTTTCTGGAGTGTTTTATATAATATGGATAATTGCCGTAACAGCTGTTATTAAGGTACTAAATGCCGGAGGGCCGAACGCCACCACACCTCAGCATTAGTCCCTTGCTCAGTGAGGCTGCAATGGCTATTACAGTGTAAAATCTCCTCCTGCTAGGGCCTCCCAGTTTGATTTCCTGTAGTCACTTGGCTTTATTCCTCTAACTTCAGAACTGTAAACATCACTGAGCACACTTACACTGTTTGTGTTTCGGTTTAGGCAGATCCTTGACAGTCAGGCTCTGCTGGTTTGGATCCGTGTGATTGTGTAGATCTGAGCTGTCTGGGTGCACAGATGCTGGCAGAGGTGCACTTTGCATGGTGGAGTGGGTGATCTCTGCAGGCCAGAAGCAAAGTGTTGAGGTGCTCTGTCTTCCCTGGGAGTAGCTCTACATAAAGCAGCTTTACATCTGCAGCTACCCGTGTGTGTTTTTTCTGAAGTATCATGACAAGGCAGCCAAGCACATTCCTTTGCCAGTCCTGTTCCCTGCTCTCCTGCAGGGAGATGGTCTTTTTTTAGTGGTCTTTTTGTAGACAAAAGTAGCCCCATGAAATTTTTCCACACCCTGAAGTGACAGAAAGAGAAGCTTTGTGCTCCTGCATTCCTCATCTGCAAGGACAGGTGATACAAACACCACTGCAGGGCCTTGGAGAACATGGAGTAAACACATAAAAGGAGGAAATATTCCTTCTAAGCATATCTTAAATAGACCTTTCCTCAAAAATAGCCTTGTCATCCCTGGCTACTTCTGTTCTAAGATGTCATTGTGCCAATTTTCTGTTCTTTCACTGCTTGTTTTCCTTTCCCCCATACAGCCATGTGCACACCAGGCAATGCAGGGATCCTCAGTCCATCTCTTCAGCTGTGGCCCTGGTGGAGCTGCTTCTGCTGCCCACCATCGCCACTAACATCCTCTCTAATAATTAGTGCTGTGGCAAATAGATAAGCCAATACCACCAGCACTAGTAGAAAACCAAACTGCCACTCCAGGACAAGTCCTGTACTGTTCTTTGTTGTTTCCAATGCCTTTTCCCTCTTGCATTTTCCACAAACTTAAGTGCTACTTGCCCACAGCCCTCACACTTCGTTCCCAAACAGCAGGAGCAGTGTGATGCAGTGTGTATCTCCCAGCTGGGGTGGTGACAGAAAATACCCAGGCACTGAGAAATACATTTCTCTCGTGATGATCAGTGAGGACAGTGCTCACAAAGCTAAAGTTTCCCCAGTGTATTTCCCTGAGGGTATCGAGGGCACTCAGCAAGTTTTCAGACAACATCAAGTTAGGCAGGAGTGCTGATCTGCTGGAGAGTGGAAAAGCTCTATAGGGAGGTCTGGACAGGCTGGATCTGTGGGCCAAGGTTAGTGGGATGAGGTTCAACAAGGCCAAGTGCCAGGTCCTGCACTGGGGTCACAACAACCCCCTGCAGTGCTCCAGGCTGGGGGAGGAATGGCTGGAAACTGCCCAGCAAAAAGGACCTGGGGGTGTTGGTTGACAGATGGCTGAATTTGAGCCAGTGTGCGCCCAGGTGGCCAAGAAGGCCACCAGCATCCTGGCTTGTATCTGCACTAGTGTGGCCAGCAGGACTAAGGAGTGGTTGTCCCCCTGTACTCAGTATTGGTGAGGCTAGGTTCAGTTTTGGTCCCCTGATTCCAAGAAGGACATTGAGGGGCTGGAGTGTGTCCAGAGCAGGGCAGTGAAGCTGGTGAAGGGTCTAGAGCACAAGTCTTGTGAGGAGTGGCTAAGGGACCTGGGGTTGTTGAGCATGGAGAAACTGAGGCTCAGGGGAAACGATCTTGTTCTTGACAACTCCCTGAAAGGAGGTTGGAGCGACGTGGGGGTGGGTCTCTTCTCCAAAGGAACAAGTGAAAGGACAAAAGGAAACGGCCTCAAGTTGTGCCAGGAAAGGTTTAGATTGGACATGATGGAAAAATGTCTTTCCCGAAAGGGTTGTCAAGGCCTGGCCCAGGCTGCCCAGGGCAGTGGTGGAGTCCCCATCCCTGGAGGGGTTGAAAAGCCATGTAGATGTGGTGCTGAGGGACATGGTTTAGTGTTGACCTGGCAGTGCTGGGTTAATGGTTGGACGTGTTCTTAAAGGTCTCTTCCAACCAAAATGATGCTGTGATTTTCTGGTTCTACCATAAGCTTCAAAGTAACAAGAAAATTTGTATTCTCCAGTACACACACAGTATCAAGTTTCTTCAGGTTACCCTTACTTGCATTGATAAAGAAACCGTCTTTTTCAGTGGTCCTGTTCATGTTTTTATACAGGTCTTCACCCAAACACTTTGTAAGGCACAGTGCATGCACATGACATTTTCTACAGGGTCTGGTTTCCCTTTTTACAGTTACAGAAATGGACTGAAATATCTGAAGTTACACTGGAGCTAAATCATGCTGCCATCACTTAGATTAATATTGTTCCCCGCAGTAATATTCTACGCATCATTGTTGGGTTAGGTTGTATCAAGATGTAGTATCTGCTCACTTGCTGTCTGGGTGGTGGTAAACGCTTGGCAAAAGGGTCCTTTTGCACAGCTGCCGAAAAACAGTGAAACAACTTCAGAAAATAACTACTTGAAGAGGGAATTTAACCTAAAAAACGAGGTTAGGTGATCCCTCAGAGGGCAGGAAGAGGCAGCGCTAGAGCCAGGCTCAGCAGTAGTCCTGAGATGCACACACCAGTGCTTCTGGAGCGGCGCAGGTGGCGCCCGATTCACGGCAGCGTCTCCCATTCTAGGCTGAAGACAAAGCAGATGTGTTGAACAAGGAACTTCTCCTGACCAAACAGAAACTAGTGGAGACTGAGGAAGAGAAACGGAAGCAGGAAGAGGAAACTGCTCAGGTAAGGCCTTCTCCCACTTTTCTCCTTTAGCAAGGAAATGCAAGCAAAAGGATAAGCAGAAATGCGTGAACATGTGCAGCGGTAGGAAGGATTTTGCCTTCAAAATGCAGTCGCAATTAAAAATCTGTAGTGTCCTGGTAAATATATATATTTTTTTTTAAAGTATGACTTTCAGTGTTTTCCTTTACTTGAGCTCTGAATGTTCCGTTCTCCATACCTTATCCTCTTCCCAGTATGGGGAACGTGATTTTCAGTGGTGGTGAGCAGTCGAAGCTAAGGAGACGTGATCAGACCTCATGTAATTATCTAAACAAGGACCTGGAAGAGTTACTGCCTTGTAAGAGACCATTCTGGGTTCAGCTGCTGTTTGACTGAACTAGTGCTGTGAACACTCCTGGATGAAGCTAGAAGCAGCAGCAGACCAGAGTTGAGGGTTGGGAGAATTTTTCTGACTAAACCTGGCCTCATAGTAATTTGCAAAATGTTCAGTCTTAGTTTTTTTAATCCCACCTGTCTAAGGTGCTGAATTGTGCTGTGTTTTGTGACACACATGAAAGTGTTTCAAAAGCAACACCCTGATTTATTATTTTTGCCATTTGACAGCAGTGACTAAAAGAATCAAACGTTAATTCTTTGTGTCTCTCTGAAATGGGGGTTGCCAAGTTCACTGCCATAAACAGGGCAGTGGAGGCCTTCATACTGAAAGGGCTCCACTGCAAACGCAGTGGTTCTGAACAGTGGAGGAGTGAGTTTAGCTGTAATTTAAGGCAGTGCCACAGGCAAAACTAGACTTTTTTTCTCCTGTGATGGAGATGAGAGAGGTAGTGCTGAGAGATTCTGTTCCATCTCAAATAAAAAAATAATCTGTCTGCCCAAACCTGCTGTGACAACATGCAGAAAAACAAGAACAAAATGAGTAAAACCCAGTGAATAGTATTCTCTTTTTTCATCTTTTTTTCACACTGCAACATAGAGTTACCCTAGAGGAGGATTTGCTAAGCACAGATACGCTGTATCACAGCACAGACTTTTTATATTCAGTTGTAATTGAATATAATAGGTATTTGTATACTGAGTAAATCAGACACTTGTCTGAAGAACTGGGATTCCTTAAGAAGCTGTAAAACTGTTGTAGATACAGCGAGACTTCAAGAAGACAGTCTGATGACACATTTTGAGAGCTTCTCTCAGTGTACTGTGTAACATATCCTTCCATTCCTAGCTGAAGGAAGTCTTCAGGAAGCAGATCGAGAAGGCAGAATCTGAGATCAAGAAAACCACAGCCATTATTGCAGAGTACAAACAGGTACTGTTCTGGAGACGCTTTCTCATATTTCTTCTTTCAACTTGTTCCAGGAGCTGAATTTTCAGAGTTGCAGATCTCATCCTCTCCATAAAATATATTTCAGGCTTTCAGAAAGCCAGCATTGTAATTTGTTGTGACTATTTCTGTGGTCTTCCTAATAGTCTCCTAATTTAGGGAATCGGGAATAATCTGTCTTCCAGCTAATTCTAGTACTGTGGGGTGAATGTTTCTTTACTCTGTGACTTAATGCAGCATAAATATTATAAACCAATTATTCCATAAGAGGTTCCTGTCTCTGTGTTCAGGTTCTGTACTGAATACTGTCATTTTTTTATCCTCATTATCAGCAGTGGTGGATTTGTGAAGGGGGAACTGCAAATACCTAAGCGAGGCAGAATTTAAGAAATGTTGGGTCTAACAAAAAAAAAATGTTAAGAAGAACAGGTTATATTTCAGTATAGTAAACTTTTCACTTTCTCTGCTCCAGATTTGTTCGCAGCTGAGTACCAGGCTGGAAAAGCAACAGGCAGCCAGCAAAGATGAACTGGAAGTTGTGAAGGTGAGAAGGATGCCTGGACCTAGGGGGCGTTTCTGACATGAGTATTGCTGAATGCCAGGGGTGCAGGTCAGAGTGTCAGCTGAGGTCTGTGTAACAGCAGCAGTGCCCACACAGCTGCTCTCATAGCCCACAGGCAATTTTCCTCAGATGGAAACAATGGAAGGGTTTATTTTCTTTCAGGGTTCTTTTATCTTATTATCGGACAGGGTGGAATTCTCAAACTGAAGTGCATATAGTACTTGGCTTTTATTTTTCCTTTTGAAATGTATACTTATGGAAAACAAAACCAAACCCAAAAATGTACAGATGGTATTTACTTGGATGTTTTAGTTTGATGGAAAAAATAAATAAAGGCTCTCTAGAAAGTGTGTTGCTTCTCCAGTGTGCACAGTGGAGGGATCAGAATTGGCTTAACTGGACAATATTTATATTTGGGTTTCTGTAATTTAAGCAGGATTGGTTCAAATAATTGGCACATCTTGGGCCATCCTCAGAATTTCCATAGCAGTTCCTCTCCCTTCTGTAAGCCCCCGTACCAGGAACACCTAGAGGTAGATGTTTCCTCATCAGGTAACAATTCCATCCCTCTGCTTTGTCACTACTGAGTAGGCAGAATTGTTTTCCTCTGCTATAGCTTCTAGTTGTTTCTTTACTACTCCATCTGAACCTGATTTGTTACTTTCTAGTGACTTTTTGTTACTGGTAAAAAAAAATTAGTGTTGGTGTTCCTGCAGTCTGCTGAGAAAGCTCAATATCCCATTTGAGTTTTCATCTTCAGCTGTAAGTGGTTCCCCTCCCCAGGCAGCACAACAACCTCGCTGTTGTGTGTCAGGCGTTGCTGGTGAAAAGGGCCATCCCCGAGGGTGCTAAACAAGCACCAGTGGGACAGCACCAGCCCTTGCAGTGAGCACAGGCTGCTCGCTCACTTGTGGAGATAAGGAAAAGCTACCTGGTGTTATTTAAAACATGACAGTCAGTATTACTTTGGTCAAGTGCTTTTACAGAAGACAAAAAGCCCCTGGAGGGTAATTTATTCTTCTGAATTACACTGGCATAAATACTGCAAAATATTCCAAAGCTTTGGTAGCTAGAGGGCTTGAGTAATTCTGATCTGGGAGCAAAGCCTCTGTGCTTAGGCAGAGCACACTCAGTAAATTTTAGGAATTTTTATACTGGCTAATGTAGCCTAGTAATTGTTCATGAACTTCTCGCATTCTTTTCATGTCAAATATGAAAGCTGCAGTACTAGGTAGTTTGAGCTGACTGACTGAAAGGCAATCTCTAACAGAAAACAATTCCTCAGGAAGCACAGCAACTCCTGGAGCATGGATTAAAACTGAGCTTTCTGGGTATTTCAGGGGAAAGTGATGGCCTGCAAACACTGCAGTGAGATTTTCAGTAAGGAGGGGGCACTGAAGCTGCCTGCAGTGAGCACGGAGAATAAAGGCATAGAAACGGATGATGAGAAGGATGCACTGAAGAAGCAGCTGAGAGAGATGGAGCTGGAACTCGCACAGACCAAACTGCAGCTTGTGGAAGCCAAGTGCAAAATTCAGGTGCGTGGAATCCAAGTATAGCAGGGCAGTCTCCTTAACCTTGCTGTGCTCCATCCAAAATAACTGTGATTCATGCAAAAAATTGTTCCAAAAGGGAGCACATACCTTTACCACTGTATACCTGAGAATTTCCAGAATAATTTTGTGTTAAAAAAAAAAGAGGTTTTTATTTCTATATTTAAAAATCTTATGCTGTTTCTACAATTTCAGTCTGTCTTCTCTCCCTCATGCCTGGGAGGTTGCAAGGAAAGTGCTGGATTGCAGGGACTGAGTTCAAGGATGCGTTTTTTTTACCTAATTGGGTTTTGATCAATTCTGACTATTCTGCTTTCTTAGGAGCTGGAGCACCAGAGAGGAGCCCTTATGAATGAAATCCAAGCTGCCAAAAACTCTTGGTTTAGCAAAACCCTGAACTCTATCAAAACGGCGACAGGCACACAGCCACCACAGCAGCCTCAGCCACCCCTGCCACCCAGAGAGGGCAGCACATAGTTCCAGCCAGAGCCAGAGCTACAAGAGCACAAAGAACAACACAACTCCAACCCTGAAGGGTTCTCCCAGTGGTCTCTCCTCTCGAGGAAAGGACAAAAGGCAGGAGTTCAGGCTTGAAGTGAAATTCTCCGGTGTTTTTCATTCATTCTGATGTGACCCTTTTCAAAAGGGGGGGGGGAATATTTCCTGTTTTATGTTGAATTCTTACTTCCCAAACTGCCTTGCTGAAAGCCACGTTCTGATACCTTCATACTTTTACACTTTATTTTATATGACTAGATGTTAAATAAATACTTCAAAACTAGGTCTTTAATACACGACTAATTATTCAAAATTATTTTTATCTTGCATAGAAGGTTTTTTCTTCTGCTGGAGGAAGGGAGAGGATGGGAAGTGTCAGTTCCTGTGGCGTACTCTGTTTGTAGGAAGCACAGCGTGGGGGCGCGTGGGCACCAGGGTCCCGTGTGCCCGGGGCCATGGCAGACGCCCGCCGCAGTGACTGCGTCCTGCAGAGAAGCACTTTCTGTAAAGCCTAGGCCATGGCAAAGGAGGTCTTGTGCTCTCTGGGCACAGTTGGCTATGAGCTGCCCTGATAATTTCTTAGTTTTGATGCTCTTTTCTTCAGAAGTGCAAATAGTGCAGTTCTTTGTAGCACTGTTGTTTAAAGGCTATTTACAACTGAACTGGAATTTAACATAAACTTGTCTAGTTCCCTTTTTTATTTCACATTTATACTAAGAATTCCAAGGAAGCATTCCTTCCACTGGGATAAAGGGAAAACTGCTTAGCATTTATTTGATGCTTTTGCCAAGAAGCGGAGTGAAGACTTTGCATAATTTTGACATTTGTAAATCCTGTGTGATAAGGGGTAGGTTTTATGAATAAAAGGAATGAAAACCTTTCCCTGGGTCTACATTCAAATTCTGAATTTGACACAGAAATGAGGCATCAAATAAAAAACCCGAAAGGCTGGTGCCATGCTGATGAATAAAACATAACAGAAGGAACATCTGTTTGCTAGAAGTATTTGGTTAGGAAATGCTACGTTGGTATTACTTATTTTCATAAACCCAAATGTTTTCAAGCAGAATACAAAACCTAGACTTTCCCGTGGTGCAGGCTTCTCTGATGATTCCCAAACCTGTCTGGTTGTTTTATATCTCTGAAGGTAAGAAAATTCAAAAGCATTTGTTTTGACTGAACATAAAGTGTTTATAGAAATACTTATTTCATGGAAAATTAAAACTATTGCTTGAACTAATGGAATATTTTTTTAATTATACCTGTCCTGTCTAAAGATGTCTTGCAGGTAAATATCGTTGCTGGACTAAAGGTTGTGTATTAATTGTTCCATTTACAAAATTGTTCCAGAGACATTAGTTCTGTTTTGATCTATAATTGCTTTTTTAATTCCAAGGAATGCCATTTCTTGTCAGTTTTGTACAATAAAATTTAATGATACCCATCTCATGCTTTGTTGTCAAGCATAATTGTGAATTATTTTAAACAGGGTAGTACAAATTTAATGTTACCTGTGCCAAAGGAATGATTCTGAAAGGCAGTCAGCTGTTTGACGTAGAGATCACAGTACAGTCTCTATCCTGACACAACTCTCCTGCAAAGACGTTCTCTCCTCTAAGAACAAGGGGTTTCAAAATTTTAATATTTAAAAATATACCTGCAAGAACAGTGATTATCTGGAAATGTTAACACAGTGAGAAAAAAAGGGGGGAAAAGCAGAAAGAATTTCTTTTGCAAATATTAACAGAAACCTTTTTCCCTGGTCACTTTCTTGCTACTAATATTTGCATAAATGTTTCCATTCTCTCAACTGTCTAAACCTGGCATTAGTCAGGCACTTTCCAGCTCAGCTTCAGACTGGAAACAAACCATGATCAGTTGGAAGTGACATTTAAGGAATCCTGGTGTACGTCTGACTGGTATATTTGAGAGCACTGTGCTGATGAGTGACGGGGGTGGTTTGGCAAGTGTCTGAATTTCTCATTAATCTTAAATCATATTTAAAAGTTAATTTAAAACCTTTACTGGAAAAAATGCAGTAATAACTTTTTTTGTTTGTTTGTTTTTAATGGGTAAGACTGTGATTCCCTGAGCAGCTGAGTTAACTTAACAGCTCACTGCTGCTCAAAGATCTCAACCCTCCAACTCCCTGTTGTGTCCCTTCTGTCCTTGGTATGGCACTTACTGGAAATGATTAAAAACAAAAGAAAACACAAAGACGTGGGTGGATTTTCACCCCCCGGTTATTCTTTTGCCCAGTTAATGAATTAAATCATCTCAAATGGTCCAATGAGTGCAAGCAGATCATGGGAGTGGGGTTTCCCAAGTTCATCAGAAAAGAACCTGCCACATTTCACGGTTTGAGACATCATCTTTCATAGTGTAGCAGCTCTCTGACTTTGGAAGTTGAGTTTCTGTGACAAAAACATGTTTGCTACACACTAGCTGTGATAATTTCCATCCTCATAGGATGGACACTGGCTTACCTCAGAAAAAAAAAAGCTTCAGAAAGCCATGGCTGCGCTATCACTCTAGGCAGTGGCGTAAAGGCAGTAAAGGATTTTCATCTTCCATCCATAGATCCAAGGTAGCGTTTGTAGCAGTGGAGAGTAATTTGTAAGAGTAATATTTACATGGAAAGTGTGTCTTCTCCCATCTACTGACAGGATGAGAAAATTGCTCTATGGCATTATCTTGATAAATAAGCCTAGTTATATTCCAAAACAGGGAAAGGAGCCAGACCACGGTTAAACCAGGCAAGCTAAAATTCTCCCTGCTGACTATCCATGTGCTTGGGAAACTGGGTTTGCCTGGGGTTAGACCAGCCCGCTGGGCAGCGTGTGACTGACACAGATCCCAGCCCGACGGATCCGCCCAGCAGGGCCGGCTCCTGCTTCAGCTTTCCAGCAGGGAACCTCAGCAAGGTCTCGCTGAAACTGTGATTTTCATGTGGCACAGGAACAGCTAACGTAGCTCCTAAGTCTGGAGTGATTAATATTTTTTTTTCCAGAGTCAGTATTAAACTATGTATCCACATCAAAATTATTTTAATTTGATAATACATATGTGGAACTAGATCTTATTTTTTAATTTTACTGAGAATGCACAGTTCTGAAAACAAAGCCTTCACTTTGATTAGGTACAAACCTCCAAAGAATATTTTTTAGTACAACTGTTTTATCTTGTTGGATTCTAATCTGTTCCTGAGATGCCCAATATGGAGGAAAAAATAATAATTCTTTTTTTAACTTTAAAAAGTCATTGTTTTTCCTTTGACTGTAACACTTTACAGGATAAATGAAGCAAGGCTGATTTAGTTACATGGTACATCTGTGAACTAGTATTGTCTTTGTGAATCAAACAATGTTCTAAAGTAATAGGA
The DNA here is from genome assembly GCF_000691845.1 of Merops nubicus. Lineage (NCBI taxonomy): Eukaryota > Metazoa > Chordata > Aves > Coraciiformes > Meropidae > Merops > Merops nubicus. Next base: position 38,955 of record NW_008587743.1, read on the forward strand.
CTTATTTTGCTTAGTTTACCAAATTTTAAGAGACAATTCAAACCAATAAAATCATGAGTGGTGTTAATCTAAGAAACTGCAAAATCCCCAAGGTCCGAGTGCATCCATGTTTAGTAAAAGCCTGTCTCAGGAAAGGCAGTAAGCCATATTACTGGTGCTGCCAGCCTACAACATGTCCCCATTAATTAGTACATAATTTGCTCCAGCTAAGTCCAATTGCTTACACAGGTAAGCAATTTTTCCTTTCCCTCTTGTTAGAGATTTTAAAGGCCTTCTCTTGGTTGGCCCTTGAAATTTCCTTTAAGATAGATGCTTTCATCTGTGCCATTGTGTTCAAAACAACTCAAAATAAAACCAGCCATTTACAAGGGGAGAGGGAGGTGGACAAGAAGAAGAACTGAGCCCCTTGACAAAGCATGAAGTGTCTCATTGGCTGCAGAGTCACGATGTCACTCACTGATGGAATGTGGCAATGCAGACTAAACAAAAATCTGAATTTACTGGTACTGAAGTATCAAAACTTGGAAGCTGCATAGTCTTGCTTTCTCCACAGGATAAAGGTAGGGCTGTCCCCTTCTTTCTGTGAAGCAACTGCAGTGAAATCATGAAACTACTGGTATTATGCGTGGGAGCACTGTACCTCTTACTTCAATTTACAGTTAGACTCAGGGATAATCAGCATACTTCTGCACAACCTAATCAGCCTAAATGCCGTTGGCACTGAAAACAGAAACACTCTCATCTTACAGTGCTGGTTTTCTTCCAGCTGCTCGAGAGGAGCCCTTAGTCCACGTTAGTGTGGGAACGTGTAGATGAGGGCAGACACTCCCCTGCAGCCGGGCTGCTGGCTGAGGAGCACGCCTCGCCGCAGCAGAGCGCGGGGCGCTGTGCACACCCGGGTGCTGGGCGTGCTCCGCGCCAGCCGCCGCGTCCTTCGTGCAAACAAAGGACTGAACGGAATTACTTGTCCGTCTGTTATGCTAATACCCTGCTGGGAGCTGTCCCATTACCTCCTTCCGAGTACTAATACTAAGGGGAGACACAAGGAAGCACTGAAATTTGGGGCTTTCAAGGTAGGTTAGGTGTATGTCAGAGCAGCCTTTAAACACGGCTAATCCATAGGTGGTTTTGGGGAAATTCAAAGAAGTTGCAGCTGGATAAATAATACTCAGCATTGATCGAGGTCCTGTCATTCCCAAGCCAGAAGTCTACGTTGTTTATTTCAGCATAGTGCATTAACTATGTACAGTTAACGTACTTAGTACTAAGTACAGGTTAATCCTCCAGGAATTCAGAGCTCTCCCTTTCTCCTGGATTCCAACTGCTTTGCTGCTGAATGTGTTTCATGCTATTTTTAGCTGAAAAAAAGGAAAAAATAACCAAAAAAAGATACAGGTAGAGAATTAGGACATTATTTCCTCTTATTTTCTTATTCAGTGAGACTTGCTTTTATTTAACCTGTAAAGGAATCTATATGTATCTTTGGAAAACTATATCTTATATATAGAACAATATATAGGAAACTGAATCACAAGGGGATAAATACATCAAAAGGATTTGGTATCATAAATTTCATTTGTGATCTGATACCACCAGAATCCTGGGCTGTACTAATTTCCTTTCAGTTTCTCTTATTTTTATATTTTATATAATACATGGATGGTACTACCAATGCAAACAAGGGCAGATGTTCTCAGATTTCTCTCCAGATCCCAGTTTCTTTCTTCCAGTAATCCCTGGCTTTGCACTGCTGCTGATACCACCTTCAAAAGCTGTGCCAGGAGCTCCCTTGAGCTCTGGGAACTATCATTTTCCCATGGAAGATTCTCTGGCTTCTCCAAGCAGGGAAAAGATGGCACATGACTGCAGAAAAGGGTCTAACCAAGCACAATCCAGGTACCTCGGAGTCTGCCATTCAAGGTGGATTCACCTGAGCACACTGAAAACAGCAGCTTCAAAGTGCTGACTCCATCACAATGAAGTGTTCCAGGTTTGGAGTCGTGTTTGGTATCTGGCTGTGTTCCAAGTTTGCAAATCCTAAGTAGTGAGGAAAAAATAGCATCATAGCACTATCAGACTTTCAACGGAGAACAATTTGATACTGCTAGTACTTGGGTGAAAAATCCACGTATTATATAAAGTATAATATGAAAGTATAAGTGTAATGCTTGTTATTAAAAGTGCAATTCAATGTACATGGTCACAACAAATGTTTACTTTTTTAATTGTTACAGAATTGTTTGGATCAGTACCTTGTTATCATTGTGTGAACGATGACTTGTAAAATAAATGGAAATGCAAACAAGATGGGAATGAGGTGCTTGTTTTCATAAGCCATTTACTTAACGAACGGCTTAAACCCGTTTGCAATAGTGAACAGCTGCTGTGTGAGGTTTTCCAGGTGGTTATCTTCTAGCAGCACTGGTGCAGCAGGATGTGGTGAGTTGGCAGACTACCCCCCCAAACCGTACACATGCCACGCTGCAAATTCCAACCCATCCGTTCGGAGCGTGTCCCCATTCACACGGGGTGACCCGTTCTGCACGAGCCTGACTGGCAGGTGCTGTGCTAGGGAGCTCGCAGCTCGCCTTGCTCCTCTGCTCCACCTGCTAGTCTGAGGCTTCCTTCACTGAGAACTCACTGGTAAATAGGCTTTTCCCAAAGGCTGTTGATATACAGCAGTGGGGCAACAGGAGCTGTTGCTGAGGACATCACGCTTCGCTGGAGTACACAAAAGGAAGAGGCAAGTGAGCAGCCATGAGGCAGCACGCCTGAAGGAAGGGCCCTAGGGAGCAGGAGACAGCAAGGAACATAGACCTGCTCATAACAGAGGGGCATGGCTGAGCAAGAACAGCACAGAGCACAATTTACAGCAGTCGGGTATTAAAAAAACATTTTTCTATGTGAGCAATTGCTCTAGGATTTTGTTTTCATTAATCAAAATGAACAGCACTGTTCCCAGGTAACTGGAAAAGCACACAGCACTTCAGAGGAAGACAGGAAGGCAAAGAGGGAGAGAAGCTGCAGCTTAAATATACCAGACTGAACATTTTGTATCAATTTACATCACCAGCTAATGACTGTTTGTCATCATTTGCTATCAATGCCTGCAGAGAGAAGCAGAAGGAATGGCTACGATGTGCTAGAGAGGGATCACGTCCTTTCAGAGCCCTCTCAGATGATTTCCCCTCCCCTGTCTCTAGAGTTGGTGAGCACTGAAGAGCAATCTGCTCTGCATTGCATCTGCCAGTCTAGACCAGGGGCTTTCAGCTGGGTTTCAGTACTCCAAGAACTATAACCTAGCTCCTTTTCCCCCTCTGGATGTGGGAACTGTTAGGATTCTTCTACCCCCAGCGAAGCCCTGCCCCTTGGCTCCTTGTAAGGTTGTGCAGAAGAAAACTTGGCTCTGTCAAGCTCTCTTCTGTTGCCAGCCAAGGGTGGCTGCAGCATCCAGATGCAGCTTTTGCAGTGGGGAGCTGTGTGGAACTTGTTGTTACACTACCAGAGTGACAACTCTTCCCTGTGGCAGGTGCCACTCAAGCATGGGTACTGAAATGCTCCTGATTTTACTAAATAAACACTGGGTTTGAAGTATCTCAAGGAAAAATCATATTACAGGGTTACTTTATGAGTGACTTTATGTACGAGTGAAAGCATTTTTTCCTCCAGCTAGAACACAAGTCTTGTGAGAAGCGGCTGAAGGAACTGGGGTTTTTGAACCTGGAGAAAAAGAGGTTTGGGAAAGACCTTCTCATACCCAACAGCTCCCTGACAGGAGGCTGGAGTGAGGTGAGGGTCGGTCTCTTCTCCCAGGGAAGAAGCGATAGGACAAGGGGAACTGGCCTCAGCTTGTGCCAGGGGTTGGTTAGGTTGGGCATTGGGAAAAAAAGGCGCAGGCCAGGCTGCCCGGGGGCGTGGTTGAGTCCCCATCCCTGGAGGGACTAAAGCCGTGTAGCTGTGCTGCTGAGGGACGTGGTTTAGTCCCTGGGCAGTGCTGAGCTAACGTTTGGATTCGACGATCTTAAAAGAATCTTCCAACTGAAACAGTTCTGCGGCTGACTCCAGGGCTCTAAGGTACAGAGCAGGACCGCCCTAGGCCGCCGGCGCAGGCCGCCCG
>NW_008587744.1:0-9274 GCF_000691845.1 Merops nubicus
ATTTAGAGGCAGCAAGGTGGGCTCACATTTGGAGTACTTTTTTTCAATAATCATTGCTCTACATTCATTATCAGCTATTATTTTATGAAGTCCAATGCGTGCTTTCCTGTTAAGTTTTAATAGCAATACCTGAACAACTGTGGGTTTGCATTTTTTCCCCATGTTTTGCAAAAACATAGAAATAACTGACAGTCTGCTGAAGTCTAGAGAGGAAATTGGATGTGGTCCTTTTCAGCATTAAAGGAAGATTATGTCCTTTGGATTTGCCAGTTTATAAATTAGTCAGTTTGTAACCAACAATGATTTCTTTTTCTTTCAGTAATAGCTGCACAGTTTCTATTTACCTTATGAAAATGCAAAAGAAATGTACCTGAGATATGAAAATTATAAGGAAACAATTATTTTGTACTCTACTTTTCCATAAGGTGTCTCACTGCAGTAATTTCACTGTTCTTCAATATCTACTCTTTTACTCCTATGTCACTTTAGGAGGAAGATGTTAAAATATGAACCTCTCTCCTGATCTGAATTTTTGTCCTCAAAAGTAGGACAACAATGACATTAGTAAAAACACAATTAAATTTTTCAGATATGGAAACAAGAAGTGATTATCCTACTTTTGTGTCAGTAAAACTGTCAGATTTAGAAACAAGAAGTGATTATTATCCTACTTTTGTGTCAGTAAAACTTCAAGATTTGAAGGTATAAAAGTGCATTTGAACCATAAAGTCAATCAGCAGATGAATCACACATATCAACCCTGTATCCCCTTGATGAGCTCCAGTATAGCAGAGGTTTTGCATGAAGTTTTGCATGTTTTGGGAGTGCCTGTGATGTCTGCAGGAGCTGAGTGATCACAGCTACCAATCAACACCAGCTATGCTATAACATCCTAGCATTGCTTTCCTCTACAGCAAGACTTAACATGCTACAGACAACACTAGTAGATTTTCTCTGAATTGTTTTAAAAATGTCTCTTGAAATTGAATGTAAGTATTAAAAAAAATGTCAGTGGAAATACAACAGTGAAATGCTGCATTACTTTTATGTTTTTAGCTAAGCTATCAAAGTGTTTTCATCCTGTGCCAGTCTAGTTCAACCAAAAAAAACAATATATAGGGCACAAATTCCTGAATATATGTTTGCTTGTTCTTATTAAGCATACACTGAAGAAGCTGGGAGAGGCCATTAGCACTACTTTCATTAATCAATCAGTGCTCAGAATATTTTCTTCTGGGTGTTGACTGTGAATCACAGGGTAATGTCCATTGAAACTGTGCCAAGTGGTGATTCCTTTCATCATGAGAGCAGTTCAATATTTTATCTAGATAAACTTTGGTTTTCATAAAATTTTCAGAGAACAGACATGAAATCAGTAGATAATTCTTTATGATTGCTTTGCTTCCTACTGATGTTTTCTGAATTAATTTGACCCTTTGAAAGCCTCCAGGAGTGTTAGGGTCAGGGAAAAAAAAAAACGAAGAAATAGGCAAATTCTGTATATTCACATTTACTATTTTCTGGTTTCTCATTTACTAATACTAGGTAGCAAGGAGCAACCCAGAGCTACTTAAAAAAGTAGTTACAGTAGATTAAGATGAGACAATCTTGCATTTTCATTTATTTAGGAATATAATTCTGTATTTAGCTTTATTAGCAAATTTATAACAATTTACAACTTACTCTAAGCTCCTACCTGTGAATTTAAGACAAGACACAATTTAAATAATTAACATTTAAATTTCAGTAGTCTCAAAGTGCTTTAAAAGTTGCTCCTATAACCACCTAGTTTTGTTTCTCTTCCAACCTCCAAATAAAACAAAAAAAGAATTGTCCATTTCCTCCTCAAATTCCACCCATTGCTTTTTCAATTAATGCTTCTTAAAATGAGCTATGGTCACAGTGACTGGAAAATCATTGCTATGAATTAATGGTTGGACTTGATGATGTTAAAGGTCTCTTCCAACCTAAAGGATTCTATGATTCTATGAATTCAGGAATTAGATTATTTCACATTTGGATTATTAGATGAAGGACTCAAGAAATGGTGGCAATACAAGTGGAAAACTGACCAATTAGTCAATATACAGCTGAGACTGAAAGCTCCTAAGCCATTTAGTTTAATTAATCATATCTTCAGTTACACTGCACTTAGCTGTGCTTTCCATTTTCTTCTTTTCATTTTGTGGATACAATGTGCCCTCCTGCAAGGTGTCACATAGGTTTTTAAAAGGCTATAATTCCATCATTGACTTTTCAGTTCCACAGTCCTTCATAGCTCATTTTTTTCATTTTTTTCCCCGTTCTTTTCCTCCTAACTTTCTCACCTCTACTAAAAGTCCAACTTATAGTTAATATATGTGAGAAAAGTTCTCTTATCTAGACACTCAAATTGGAAAAGAAAATTTTTTCAGAAGTCATCAGATTACAGACAATATAAAAATTAGTAAAAAAGAAAAAAGAAAATGTCTAGCTCTTAAAACCATAATCAGAATTTGACTCTTTCCTTTTCCCTCTTACACTCATTCATTTGTAATGATAAAATACCCTACTTTCACAAAATAGATAGGTTAGATTTAGAATTACATAAATCCTTAGAGACTAGAGAGTCTAGAGTCTAGTCCATGGCAGGGGGATTAGAACTAGCTGATCTTCAAAGTCCCTTCCAACTCAAACCCTTCTCTGATTCTGTGGTTCTATAAATGGAAATACATATATGCAACAGGAAATTTTCAGGAAGGGCAAAGAATTTTCTTCCTGAGAGTAAAAGAATTATTCTTTTTAGACAGGACTCTTTCCATAACAATGGAGTAGCACAAGCCATCTTTCATTGGTAATAAAGGAATAGGACCAGAAGTACTATTAGGTTTTGCTGGTGTTTATTTCATTCTATTTAATTTAACTGGAAGGTTAATTTGTAAATTAGTTTTGCCCAGACATAGAAAGTCTGGGAAAGAGCATGAGAGATTTCCCTTTCTTGTTGCTTATGAAATACCTTGGGAGGGAGACATTTGAGATTATGTTCTTCCAAGTTATCTTCATGAGACTCCCTCTGCTCTGTTGTGAACAGTAGCATTTCAGGTGATAGTGGCATGAAAAGGATCAGACATCTAATGAAATTTAAACTATCAGGCTGTTATACAACATTTCATCTTTGTGATAAAACGATATATTAAAGATGAAAGTGGAAAGAATACAGAAAATTACTCTGTTTACTACATTTGACCATTGTTGGTAACTCAGCTCTTCTACAAATAAATTAAAACCAAAGAAGTGTTGCCATCAAACGTTTGGAATATCAATGGATGAAATAGTTCCCAAAGGTTAATAAAGACTGCTTGTAATGCAAAGTGATATAATGCAATTGTTATTCAGCAGTGGCTAAAAATGAAACAGATAGGAAACGGTAACATAAAGAGGATGTTATTTCATTTTCATAATGCAGTTTAATTTTGCAGTTCTTCAACAATAAAAATAAGTGATTCAAGTTTAATAGAAAAAAAGGAGTCAGAGTGAATGAAATATATTATTTTTACAGCCATGGGAACAATCCATAACATGGCAAATGCAAGTGCAATAACAAGTTATGAGAGCAAGACTGGCAGGAAAGAAATGATTTTACAGTGTTCAGACTGTACAAAAAAATAGAACTGAATTAAAATCATTAGTGGAATAGCATCAGTCTATACTTGAAATCACATTTACAAAATTATATGATGAATTAGCATTGCAGATTATTGGGGTTTTTTTCCTTCTCTCTCTCCTATATACATGTGTATTGGGTTTACATGCAAGGTTTTGGACCCGGAGGAGTGGCTCCTGTGAGAAGAGACTAGGAGTTGCCCCCATAGTCTGACAAAGAGACTTCCAGATGGTTGATGCAAGGTTGTTTCCTGTGGGACAGACCCCACACTGGAGCAGGAGAAGAGTGTGAGGAGAAAGGAGGAACAGATACTAAATGTTAGGAACTGACTGCAACCCCCATTCTTCATCCCCTTGCATCTCCCAGGGGGAGGAGGTAGAAAGGTCAGAAGTGAAGGAGTGAAGATGAGCATGGGAAGAAGGAAAGATGGGAGGAAGGTGGTTTAGTTTTGTCTGTCTCACTATCCTACTCTATTTGTCTTTGGTAATAAATCAAATCAAATTAGTTTTCCCCAGGGAGAGTCTGGTTTGCCTGTGTTGGTAGCTGGTGAACAGTCCTCCTGTCTATAACTCAGCCCATGAGCTTTCTCATCTTATTTTCTCCCTCTGTCTTGTTGGGAAGAGGAAGAAAGCAGCTGAGTGGGAGTTTGGCATCCAGCCAAGGCTAACCCACCACAGTACAGTTGTTGCTTTGTTTTCTGTATCCCTAATAAGTGAAAACATATCACAAAATGCTTTGGATCTCACTCAAATATATAACTCAACATGTTTGTTTACTGTAACTTTAGGTGGTTATCTTCTGAGTTTAAATATCAATCCTAAATTCAGGTTTAAGCCAAAAATTCAACACTAACTCCTTGATTCTTTCTGTGCCCCATGATGGCATGTCAACTCCTTAGCTAGTGTAGTGAGTGGCATCATGAAGATTTGCTTTGACCCAAACAATCTCAGTCCAAATTCCATGTAGAATTTGAAATATTTGATAACTTTCAAGTCCAGAGACTCTTAAAGTTCTGCACAGTTCCTGGAAGCCATAATCTATATAAGGCACGGGTAAAATAACTGTTCTGGACAGAAAATCAGTGGTAGTAGTAGAATTACATTCTTAAGTACAATAGTACAGGCTCCACTGATCTAACTCCTCCAGGCTCTGGTTTCCCAGCTGTTGTAGGTGTGAGAAGCAGTATAAGAAACAGAGTGAGAGGGAGAAGAGGGAAGGAGATTCCTCTGACCTCCTCTCTTCCTGGTTGTCAAAATTATGCTTATCTGAACATTTTTCAATTTGTGCATCTGGCAGGTACCTACTATGGTGGACAAGGAATTTGCTTGGTTTTAGTTCTTTAGTAAGAACAAAACTCAGGGAGATGCCCTGAAGCTACTGAAAAACTGAACTTTGCTGCTCCATGAACTCAGGACAAAAAAAGAGAATTTTAGCTACTTTGCAAAGACTCATTTGATCAACTCTAATAAAGTCTAAAAGGAAGCATGCAAGCACAAGAGCTACTTTTTAGCCAAGTATCTCATGCTACCTGAAATATGGGCTGTGCATGGCTCATTTACTAATAAAAGCATGGTAGGACTCTTGCTCATCTGTCAGACATAGGGACGAGGAGAAGTTTTGATCATGAAGGGTAGACCAACGTGCCATCACTAATATGTGGAAGAACTTTGATGGAGTGCTCTGATGAACTGCACTTTTCCCCTGCAGATATCATTGCAGGGATGTAAAGTTGTCTCAACCTCTAGAGTTTAGTGCCCTTCCTTTTCTGTACTTCAAATAAATACAAAGATATGGATTTGCTTTTTTTATACCACTTACATTTTGGAAAATATTTTTATTTTCTGGAAGGTGTTGTATCACCATTTTTTTTCCTTTCACTGTAAAGACATTAACCTCTAACACGCTACTATATTTGGTAGATGTGTTTAAATAACTTTATAAAATGAAAAATTTAATATGTTGTTGCATCAGATTTTCTCAATATTCTTCAATATTTCGATATAGCAGAATAGAATGGTAATAAAAATGTGCATTCATTATTTCAATCCCTTTCTCATTATTCTAAACACATGTTCTTGCTGCTTCATTGCCTTCTGATTTAAACCTCTCTGAATTGTGCAAACTCAGCAGCCAAGGTGTGTCCCTCTTGCCGACTGCAGCATTTACCCAAATTCACACATTCTAGGCATTCTTTATAAAATTAGATACCACCCGGTTGTTCCTCAAACACAAGTTTAAAAATGCCACATATTTTTGGTTCTAGGCATAGCTAATCACAAGTTTTCCTCAACATTAAGGAAGGTTGTTTCTAAGTAACAAAGGGATATTCAGGAACCCACTCTGGCTTTTTTCAGTGCACATTTGTAACAGCATTATGTCTTATTTGATTTTCTTTTAACTGAAAATCAGTTAAAGAAAATGAGAAATTACTGGAAATCAATTTTCAGAAGAGATCAAATATAGGGAAGTGCAAATATCTAAAGGTCTGTTGGTCTATTTGGCTAGCCTCTGTATTTTGTTATGTAGCACTAATTCTAGAAATAGAAGTCATGAATTCAAGGGTGCTTCAGTGGAGTTATGGCAATAATATTCCTATGAGTGTTGAAAATACACTGAACTTAATATATATATTTTTAGGATGCATTCAAAAGGGATTGAAATAGAGAAACCTGCTGCTATTCTGACATTCCTTTCTTCATGTAGACAGCATAAGTGGGATCAGAATATTTTATAAGGAGTTGATCTGGAGCACATCTACTGAGCATATCTGAGTTGTTCAGTCCAGCAGTTATGTGAAGTCCCATGTGTATAAGAGCATATGTAGAGCAGTGGCAAAGCTGCTGAAAGCACAGGATGCTGTGGGTGGAAAAGCAAGGCAGGAGAGCAGCAAGCAATAGAAAGAGCAGTAAGAGCCCTGGGGGAAAAAGATACAGGCAGCACAGGAGAGGTTACAGGGAGAAACGGAACTATCAGCTACATGGCAACATAAAAAGAGGGAAAGAGCAATTCATAACTGAAAGGACCACTGGGAGAATAAAAGGCATCAATAAAGCTCTATTTTTATATTGTTTTTTCCCTCCAAAATATTGCAGAGCATTGAGGAGAGTACTTCTGAGAAACATGGCCTCATGAGATAAGAATTAAATGGAGGCTTGGGAGTCATGTATGGGACTCCCTGACATATGATAGGCTGACTGGGAATAAATTTCTTTGAGCATAGTTTTAAACTGCTCTCTAGGTTTGCCAGCCTCATAAACAGACTTGTTTACTGCAATTCAATGGAGCATGTTAAAGCCAGACTGAAAAACAAACTCTGGTTCAGCACAGAAGAGGACAAGGTGAGCTGGTATCACACATCACTGCTTCTCAAGGCAATCAGAAAAGCTGTAAGGAAAGTGTGCAGGGAGCCCCATGACCACATAAACCCCATCTGATGGAGGCAGCACCTCCCTAACTCCTCGTGGCAAAGGCTGTGATAGCCCCATGGCTTGGGTTTCTCAATAAAAAAATTGTCAAAAAGTACACCTAAAGATTACTTAAAAGTATAATCTATTAAGATTTTTGTGGAACTTGAACTACTCCATTACTAAAGAGGTGGCAGAGAATCAAAATTTTAGTGCAGGCAAGCCTAGATAAAAGCAATTTTGTTTTAAACTAAGAGGGTGCCAAATTCTGCCAGCTTTAGGTTTGTAAATTCAAAACTGATGCATTACATGTGTGCCTCTCAAATTCCATGTTACTGTTCTACACTTTTTTTTTTGTAGGTGTTTGCTCCACGCCATGTTTACATATACACATGCATGCACTCATGCAGACCCACTATCCTCCAAAAATTCTCATACATATACTTCAATCCCTTTCCCTTCAGCAATCTGTAAAAAAAATGATTCTAGCTTCAACCAAATTAAATTTAATGCCAAAATTCTCACCTCAGTTCCCAGTGCCTAGATAGCTCTGCAAAGCCTTGTTAGGAAATCTCATCTGGGCTGGTGCACAGTGTGCCATCAAGAGCTTCTTTCAGTCCCTCTGGTGGCTTCCAGCACACAGACATTTAGCTTGCAAAGGTGTGTTTTTCCATGCCTAACATTTCTGAGCCTGCCCTCAGGCTTAAGATCTTACTTTGGACTTCTTTCTCTTATCCCCAGCTTCACAGGCCCGTTTTCTTGTTTTTCTTCTCTTCAGAAGGACTGAACACTGAGAAAGACAAAAAGAGACAAAAAAATGGAAAGGGAGAAAAGATGGATGGGATTTTTTTGAAACTTTTAGTATTGCTCCCCATTTCTCACTACCTTGAGACCCACACAGCCACACCAAGCTGCTGCATTGAAATGTAACTTATTCTGAGAGCAGGATTATCAATTCAGTCTATTTTCATTAAAATCTTCTTTACATTTCGATATCTCTTATTCTTAATTTCAGCTATATTTTCAAAGCAGAATGTGTTAAAATTAATCACTATGAGATTATGTATGTAGAGGAAGATTTTGCCTTTTGAGAACCATTTCTGAGTACATGAAGAAGAAAATGGTGTTTGGGAAAAGCAAACATAGGCTGTCCAAGAGTGAATCTTGCTAGATGAACATGGTCACCTTTTATGATTAAATGACTATGGATAAGAGAAGAACAGTGAATGTTTTTAATCACAGCTATAGCAGGACTTTCCTCATGGTCTTCCACATCTTTCCTATATGCCTATTAGGACTCTGAGATCTTAGATAAGGGGACTACTAGATGGGTGGTAGTCTGGCTGGGTTGTCAGAAAATGTAGTTGTTAATGGTTCATGCTTTGGCAGTTAGCAGAATTTCTCAAGGGTCAATTCTGGGTCCATTCAATATCTTTTATTTTCTTCAGTATCTTTAAGCCAGAAGAGAAGATTAGATCCCTATTCAAGCTGAAGACAATCCCAAACCAGTTCAGAAGAGGCTTTCAGAAGGACAAAGAGTCTGGAGGAATGAGGTGATATGAACCTCATGAAATTCAATAAGGACAAATGCAAAGTCCTCTACCTGGGGTGAAATAATCCTCTTCAGAAACCCACAGCCAGTATATTGAAGGACGTGATTATTCTACTCTGGGAGCATGTGAAATATTGCATTCACTTCATTCACTGGGAGCTCCAGGGCAATAACAATTTTGATAAATGGAAGCAAGTTCCTCTGGTCAGGGGCTGTAGCATTTATCTTGAGAGGTGAGGCTGAGAAACTGTGATTTACTAAACCTGGAGAAGAGATGGCTTTGAGAGGACCTACCAGTGTCCTTTCATACTTACAGGGAGGTCATCAAGAAGATGGGACCAGGCTCTTTATTGAAGTGCAAATGAGACTGGGGAGAGAATGAGAGATAGCCATCATAAATTTCAAAAGGGAACATTCCAACTGATATAAGGAACATTTGTCACCCTGAAGATAATTAAGCTTTTGAGAAGGTGGAGAGTTTATAGAATGGAAGCCCTTGGAGGATTTTGTGACCTGGGTGATCAAAGGCCTGAGGGATTTAGTCATTGAGTATTGAACTTGCTTGGAGTAAGAGGCTGCATTAGGGACTCAACAAGACCCTTTCTGACCAGAATGTTTCAACAATTTTAAACTCCACAAATCATTCCTGAGATCTCAGAACTCTTGTAATGCAGT
>NW_008587745.1:0-741 GCF_000691845.1 Merops nubicus
GTGCTGGACACAAAGCAATCCTCTGCCTGCTCGGGCTGCAATAAATAAAGCAAAACAATAACAGAGAAATTATGACAAAACAATAAGGTATCCCTGGAAGAAACGTGTTTTGCTTGAATTTAGCTATTCTTCACATAAAGGCAGTACTGCTTTTTATAATAAACCAGAAACTCCACTAGGTACGTTGCTATTTTTTAATAATAGTATATTTGAGTCCAGGGGAACAGTGTCACACCCTGAGCACTCACCTGGCTTTGCCTGGAGCAGGGAACAGAAGGACACTGTTTACACTTTCATACAATATGCTAATTTGAAATAACTAAAAACTCTTTCAGTACTTTAATGGCATTCAAAGTTACCATAGCATCCATAAATCAAAGAAATAAGAGATTATTTTTATGAAATTTCAAGAAAGAAGCTGCCTATGGCCACATCCTTGTTTTGTATGCAAAAATTAAATAATTTATTTTTTAAAAATAAACAAAACAATGTAACAACTTCACACACACAAGCACCTATCTTTCTAGCAAGACTTCTGAAGTTTGATCCTAGGTTTTACTGCTTTGATAAGCAAACTACCGAAAGGAAGCAGTTAAGAAAATTGCCATTAAAAATAGTCAGAGATGATTCCCATTTCTTGCTGTACAGTTTCCTTGTCCCTACAGACACAGCACAACCCCTCCCCTTCGGAATTCATTAAACTGACAAGGAAGACACCATTTAAAAGAAAAAAAAAAAAAA
>NW_008587746.1:0-17959 GCF_000691845.1 Merops nubicus
GAACCAGCTCTATTTTGTCCCAAACCAGGACACCTCCTTAACTTACTCTTGTACTCTGAGGTGTCAGGAGTTGGGGACCAGAATCCTCTTTACTTCCAAAGGTTAATTCTTTTCAATAAGGTACTCACAATGTTATATTATTAATATATGTTTTTAACAGTCATATAGTCATACATTCATCTTTGCCATTAGTGTTACCTAACTAAAAGTAGAACTTCTATAATTTTCATACTTAAATCTTCATAACTAAGGCTTCTGGAGGATACACAGTAGTGTTCACTTCTTTCTTCAGTGGGAACTTAAGATAAAAGAGATCATCTGACTTACCATTTAATAAAATTATCTACAGTGGGCTAATGCAAGGAAATGGAAAGTTTTTCTGGAAGTCTACAAATATGCAATAGCTTGGTCTGACTGATTCTAGTGAAAAATGTATTTCAAACTGATTAAACTGTTAACTAGACCCAGAATCTCAAGGAAATAATTTGAAATTGTTTATGAATATTGTATCACTGGAACACTGGCAGTCCTTCAGAAACAAAAAGTTTCTCTACTGTTGTGTCATATATACATGCATTGCAGTTCTGACTTCCAGGGGTTAATTCTGCTATTTCTGGCAACAGTACTCCCAATTAAATTCTCAAACCCAGTTGGAGGTATTAATAGGTATTTCATATGATAATATGTTATTGCTTATCCAGTCTCCAAGCATGAATGTTTTATTCTGAATTCACTATCATCTTACCATAATTAACGTAATTTCAAAGCGATCAGATATGATTTCTTGAAAATTTCTTATGTATTTCCAATGTATTTTTTAGGCTACTCTAACATAATCATGTACAATTACTTCAATTCTTTTTTGTCTTGTTAGTATGAACATATTAATGTATTTGAAAGAAACACAAAACTCATGAGATGATGTTAATATTCAAACCTGAAAGTATTGTCTCCAGTAAGAAAACATGTTGTTCAGGCAGTGGAATGTTGTTTCAATATCTCTTGCTTTTATCACCTATAATGCTTCATCAATTATTAAATTGTACTTACTCTCTAAATTAGAAAAAACCTAAAATATTTAAAACATTGGAGTATTATTAAAATAATTAGCAGGCAAAGTGGCAAGTGAGTTGCTCATTAGAGCAGACACTGAACAATTCTACTTATTTTCAGTCTGTAATTAAAATACAAAATAATAAGTGACTTTCCTTCAGGACAGCCTGCAAAACTGTGGGCAGCCATGACTTCCAGTATACATCACATTTCAAAATGTCAGGTACTTATTTTGAAGATGGAGGATATTTTCTTGCTTCCAGGTTTCCTTTATTTTGTATGTTTCTAAGGCAGCTAAGATAGAGATCTGGTTCTATATTTGTGTTTGTTTATGAAAGTCATGTCTTGAGTCTACGGTTTAAAACAATTGTGAATGGTCTCCAACTGGGAATTCTACATGTAAAATAGTGACTCTTTTAATACATAACAAATCAGCTGGATAGTGAGGTATACAAGGAATAAGTAAAGTAAGGATTAATGTAACTCATGGATGTTCATGAAAGTGGGGTTTCCATCAGATTTTGGTTATCTGAGGAAAAAAAGGGGACTTTAGAGGTAAAACATGAAATAAGTGTTTTTATCTTGTGCTTCTGTTTCATTGATGGTGCATTTATACACTTTAACCAATTAAAGTGTATGTACTAATATAAATTTGGTGGTTTATTTCTGGTCTTTTTTGAAATCCAGATTTGATTTCATTTGATGTTTGATGTGTGTGGAGTAGAAACACTGGTATTTGTTGTAAAGAGAGATGGAGTTTTTAGTAGAGGCTGCCATGTTCACAGGGTACCTTTTCCACTAAGGCTGGGGAGAAGAGAAAAATGATTCCTGAATTTTCAGTGCCACTCTATTTTGCAGCAGCTGGAAAACTGTTTTTAGAATAATACAATATCATGTTTTCTCTATGTTTACCAAATCTCCATTTGAAAAAGAAAGGTTTCTTACACCACAGAGAAACACTGGGAATAGATTTGTGACTTGTAGCTGTAGGCATCAGTAGGTTATGGAGCAGCCTCAGAAGAACCTGCTAAAGGAATCCTATCACAAAATAACTTAAATCTTAACAGTTACAGCACTGACCTGGAAGCTGTATAACTTCAGTTTCAAGGCCTCAGCTGATTAACCTTAAAGTGCTTTTTTTTCCTCCCAAGTTGGAACACTTCCAACAAAAATGTTGCAATAAACCTACATCAAATATAAATTACCCAGCTATGCAACAGCCTCCTGGCATGTAAAAGACTGTTTTAAAGCCATTCCCTGGTGCAGGCTGAGATAGGTTTTGAGCCTTCTGTGAAAAAACTGTCCTTGGCACTCACTTAATAGGCCATCAAAGGAACACATCATCAATGACCAAGGTGGAGCTTGTGCCTACCCCTCTCCCAAGCCTGACCTCCAAGAGATCAGTCTTTTTACCTGCAGATGCAAAATTAACCATTCTGACTTTTTTTAAGTCAGAATTATTCACCAGATCTCTGAATAATTCAGAGCCAACCCACCTTTTGGTGAATAAATCATTCACCAAACAAAATTCTCCTAGGTACATTAGAACTCATAGTTCAGAACTGGTGTAATCCAAAGCTATTACACAGACATCAGAAGACCGATATTCATTTTCTGCAATGTAGATCTGATGCTATAATGCACATTATGCCATCGCCCTAACTGTGAAGGCCTTGCTAGGAGTAATTCTGTAATTTCCATGGATTCAAATCAAATCTTTATCTCATTTTTAGTGAAATAATTAAACTGTGGTTCATAGATCATAGCTCATTGTTCACAAACAAAAATGAAACAGTGGATTTCTGCACAACATATGGAGTTATCTCATGTGTAATGAACCTGATAAGAAACAGCACTAAAATAAATAAATAAATAAATAAATAAATGAGTAGATAAATAAATAAATAAACGAACTGCATCTGCCCAGCCCCCTCGGCCCCCACAGTACTTTTAACAGGAAGTCACGAGTGTATAGAGTGAAAGAATGTCAACACAGACATAGTAAAAAAATGTTGGACTCTTCTTGTTTCCTGTTTGGACATAGAAAATAACATGCACAGGCAGGCCAGTATGTCTAGGATTTTCAACACTTAAAAAAGAAATACTTTAAGCTGCTCCAATTTTTGTCTTCATGTGAAAAGGTTTGTCTTCAACCACAATCTGCTTGAACCGCATGATCCAATAGTACCGTGAAGAGTGAGGGGAAATAGTAGCTGTGTTCCTAGTATCCGGCAATAATAAAAATTAAAAACATTGACATATCTATCTGCAGCTTATATTAACAGGTATGAATTTTAAATCTTAGGACAGCAATGAAGAGAGTCAAAATTGAGCAATATTACTGTTCTTTATGGAAATCTCTTATTCACAACACTTCTACCTTTCCTTATAGAAAAGTGCAATAGGACTGAATGAAGATTAAGTCTCTTTTCTTGTAAAAACATATGTATTTCTTTAACTTTATATACTCTGTATAATCTCCTTAAACTCCTTTTGCATAAATTGAATGGGAAATCAAGAAAATGGGAAACCAGAAGCTGGCAAATGCAAACAATTGACATAGAAAAGTAATGCATCAGTTGGCAATGTATGACCAGTCAGGCAGAATATACTAAGTCATTCTTAAAAATATGTCAAGAACTGGTGAAATGGAAGAATGGGAAGAGAATAATAGTCAAGAAAAGCATGAAAATTACCCATGAGGCTGAGAATGAGCAGGTGTTCAGGATTTATTTTCTTCATTCCGGAAAAAGATATGTTGATGTCTTGATAACATTTTCTTAGTATATATTTGGTTTGAGTTTCTTAATAATGTCTGTGTTATTTAAGAACTTGAAAGAAAATTTAAAAGTTTAAAAAGCTAAAAAGTTATAACATTTTAAAAGTTAAACAACTCTGGATGAACTATGGGCAGGGTGATCTCATATACATCAATGTTAGTTTTTCTAGAAATCATGGTACAGTGGTAAATATTTAGAATTTGTAGGTAGGGAAAAGTGACAGAGCAAAAGGTATGCTAAATTATTGAAAAGTCTAGGTAGATGGTTTACCAATGGAGAATATAGCTTTTATTTTGGTAACATGCAGCAGCAAGAATTATTTAGTGTTCTATAAAAACTAAACAACAAAAATCAAAAGACCTTTCTCAAAAAATAGAGGTTTTCCTAGTTTTTTTCTCTCCATGTATGTTCCACACACTTAATAATTCAGAGTCCTATTTACTTATCATTGATATTGATTGAGAGCAAATGTGTGTGAATATTGATACGTAATACAAAGAGTAAAAATCACCTTTTGAATAATTAATGAGAATGGCTGTACTGTTTCAGAAAAAGGCCTGTCAGCCACGTATTTTGTTTCAGTGGTCACTGGATCAAAACCAAAAAAGAAGCAACCAGCAAACCTGACAGCAAAGTAATCAAAAAAATTCACAAACAGACACCAAGGTAAGGATAAGAAATATGTTATGTTTTCCCCTACCACTCTTCCAATTATCCAATAAGATACTTTTGAAAAATTATCATGTTAAAAAAAGGAGTACTCAGTCAATACTGGTAATGTGCTGAGGAATAGACTTCTGTGTGATGTTTGAATCAGTTCCACAATCTGATGAGAGAGGAAAAAAAAAGCACTCACAAAATCAATGCAACCTGTATTAAAGGGATTAAAATTTGGCTAACCAACAGACCACAAAATGTAACCTGTAAATGAAGTCTCATCTTCCTGTCGGGGTTGTTTCTAGTTCAGACATGCAGGAAACTGTCCTCGGCCCATTGATCTTCAATACCTTTGTAAATGAACTGGAATAAAATATGGAAGCACTGCTTGTAAAATGTGCAGATGATACAAAAACTGTTAGAGAGATAACAATGGTCATAGGCCAGTTAAAAAATGGACTGATCTGAATCATACAGTGAAGTTGGCTCATTTGGTCAAAATGAAGTTGAACATTGCCAAATGAAAGGTCATACAATGTACGAAATAAAAAAAAAAGTAGACTGTGATTACTAAATGAAAGATAGTATCACGTAGTGCATTAATATTGGAATGGTTCTCTGTAAATAAATAAACATGAGCTTTTTCATAGCAAGGAAAGAGCTTTCTTAGTTGTACAGACAATTCCCACAGAAAATATGACCATGGTATGAAATATCTGCTGTGCATAAAGAAGAATGCTGACAGTTCTGCTTTGAAATGGAACATTAAGACACTGGAAAGGATCTTAGAAAAAGCCACATAGACTAGAAAACCTGTTTATCAAATGATTGCTAAGACAGACACTCAGTATGCTACATTTGTCAAAAAAACGTTGAGAAGAGCCTTCATTATCATCAGTTTGTCCACATACAAAGGACTTTTCTTAGAGTGAACAACCCTTCAGTTTACCAGGAGAAGCCATAAAATCCTTATTATTTTATAACAAAACTAGGGAAATTTGTAACAGCCAACTCTTGAAATTCAATTATGATTTTTAAAATGTAGTTACTTTTTTTTAATCAGTAATTCACCATTTGAACAGCTTGTTCAGAACAGTAGAAGATTTTTTATCTCTTGAAATTCTGATATCAAATTATTGTCTTTCTGAAATATTTTGTGTTTAAGTACAAGTTACAAGGATGTTGAACAGTTTATTGAACAGGAAGTTTTGCTAGGAGATCAGATTATTGTAATTGTCTCTTCAGAGCTTTAAAAATTTGCATCCAGAGGAATTTTTATGAAGATTTTTCTTCCTTTTTGGAGCCAGTCTGATGCTACACTGCTACATTGGCCTTGGGATGTTTTAGCTTCCCAAAGCTGAGCCAAAGACAGGGTGCAGGAACTAGGAGATTATCGATAGATGGAGGGAAATAAAAGGCATGCTCGGAAGGGCTGACACTCACACATTTTCTTTTCACTTTATTGCATCTGGATCCATAACCCAGTGAGCTGCAAGTATATTGGTGCTTTTATGCTGTATTTCTAAAATGCTAATCAGGCTGCTTCTAATGATGTTCATGTTTTATATCTGTCACATACTAAAAGAGATGTGTTCTTTTAATGGAATAGAATAGTTCATTTGAAAGGGACCTATAATTTTCTGATCCAACTGCTGGACCACTTAAGGGCTGACCAAAAATTAAAGCATGGTATTAAGGGCATTGATCTGTTCTTGTTAAATTTCATGCCACTGATAATTGCCCAGTGCTCCAATCTATCTAGATCCCTCTGGAAGCTCTCTTGTCCCTCTAGAGAGTCAATAACACCTCCCAGTTTGGTATCATCAGCAAACTTGTTAATGGTGCATGAACTCCTACATCCAGATTGTTGATAAATACATTGGACAGAACTGTCCCTAGAATCGAGCCCTGAGGAACACTGCTGGTGACCAGTTACCAGCTAGATGTAGCCCTATTCACTACAGTCTATTTATCTGTGCCACCCAAGACACAATGTACCTGCTCATTTCACAGCTGGACAACTTGTCCAGAGGTATACTGTGAGGGACAGTGTCAAAAACCTCACTAAAATCCAAGAAAATTACATCCATTGTTTTCCTCTCATCCACTAAGCAGATGACCACATCATAGAGGGATATCAAATTAGTAAAATAGGACTTTCCCTTTGCAAACAAATGCCGACTGTGCCTGATGATTGCATTGTCCTTTAAATGCCTTATAATAACACCCTGTACAACCTTCTTCATCTTTTTCCCAGGTAATACCAAGAGGTCTGCAGTCTTCTGGGTCTTCCCTCATGCCCATCTTGTCAATTGCAATGATGTTCATTAGATTCCAGTCAGAGGGGACCTTCTCAGATTCCCAGGACCTCTGGTAGATGAGATGATCCTGCTGTAATATTCATTAATATTCCTTCAGTACTCCGGGAGTCTTCATGCCCCATGGACTTGCAAACATTTAACAGATATAACTCACTCCTTACAATCTCAGTGTCCACAAATGGAAAGTCACTGTTCCCACAGCCATGGTCCTCCAAATCAGAGGACTGGGTAGCCCAAGGTCTAGCAGTATTATTAAAGATTGAGGGAAAAGACATTGAATGCCTCCACTTCTTCTTCCTTGACTGTCTTCAACACGTACGAGTTCTTGGACCTCCTCTTGCTCTTTGTCTGACACACCACTGACCAATTTCAGCTCTAGCCTTTCATGGTTTTCCCCTGCATATATGGTGGCTCTGTAATCTTCCTGTGATGCCTGAGCTCTCTTCCAGAGATGATACAATTTCTTTCTCTCCTGAGTTCCAGGAGGAGTTCTATGTTCAGCCAGGCTGTTTTTCTGCCCCTCTTGCTTGACTTAAAACACAAAGAGGGTTCTGAATACCTTGCTGAGCTCCAGGACATTTTTTTCAGTGGAATCTACTGTCACCTACATAAAAATAGTGGAGGTTTGATAGTAGAAGCTTGCAAAAAAACCTGTTGCTTCTTTTCTCCTCTGAAAGGACTCCTTGTGAGCTAATTATAGAGAGTTACCCAAGCACTTAAGTGCTTAAGAGTGTATAGGCACCTTTGAGTTTGGTTTAACCTTATTTGTTTTTCACACATTGTTCACTTACGCTATTGCATGACTCTTTAACACAGGATGCATAAGCAGTTCCTACAGCCAGGACTAGAAACCTGGAGTGCATGTATCTTATGGAAAAAGTCTCATTAGGAAAACAGATGTTCCTATGTTCTCAGCCTTTATGACTCCCTGAAAACTGGATTGCCTTCTAAACACCGTTTTTTAACTTTGACTGCCTGGACTTTAGCAAGTGCTTTGACAGTGTCTCGCACAGCATTCTGCTGGAGAAGCTGGCAGCTCACGGCCTAGAGAAGTGGACTCTTTGCTGGGTTAAAAACTGTCTGGATGGCCGTGCCCAGAAAGTTGTGGTGAAAGGAGTGAAATCATGTTGGTGGCCAGTCACAAGCAGTGTCCCCCAGGGCTCAGTTTTGGGACCAGTCTTGTTTAAGAACATTAATGATCTGGATGAAGGGATGGAATGTATCCTCAGTAAGCTTGTAGAAGACACTATTTGAGGGCGAGTGTTGATCTGCTCACGGGTCAGGAGCCTCTGCAGAGTGATCTGGACAGGTTGGATTGCTGGGCCTAGGTCAGCTGTGTGATGTTTAACAAAGCCAAGTGCCAAGTCCTGTGCTTGGGTCACAGCAACCCCAGGCAACGCTCCAGGCTTGGAGAGGAGTGGCTGGAAAAGAACCTGGGGGTGCTGCTGGACAGCTGACTGAACATGAGCCATCAGTGTGCCCAGGTGGCCAAGATGGCCAGTATCCTTCTGGCCTGTATCAGAAATAATGTGACCAGCAGGAGTAGGGAGGTGATCGTGCCCCTGGACTCAGCACTGGGGAGGCCACAGCTTGAGTACTGGGTTTAGTTTTGGGCGCCACAGGATAAGAAGGACATGGAGGTGCTGGAGTGGATCCAGAGAATGGAAATGAAGCTGGTGAAGGGTCCGGGGAACATGTCTTATGAAGAGTGGCTGAGGGGACTGGGATTGTTTCACCTAGAGGAAGAGTAGGCTGAGGGGAGACCTATTGCACTCTACAGTTACCTGAGAGGAGGTTGTATTGAGGCAGTGTTGCTCTCTTCTCCCAAGTAACTAGCAATAGGATGGGGGGAAATGAGGTTAAGTTATGCTCTGGGAGATTTAGACTGGGTATTAGGAAGAATTTCTTTACTGAAACAGTGGTGTAGCCTTGGAACAGGCTGCCAAGGGAGGTGGTGGAGTCACCATCCCTGAAGGTGTTCAAAAAACATGTGGACATGGTACTTCAGGGTATGTTTTAGTGGTCATGGTAGTGTGAGGTTGATGGTCTTAGAGGTCTTTTCCAACCTTGATGATTCTATGATTCTATGATTTTTTAGGAGACGTGAATGATGCCTTCCATCCACATAGGCCACAGAATAATGTTCAGCATCTTCCTAAGAGGCAAGATGTGTGGTTTGAATGGCTTCAATCTCAAAGAGACCTACAAGCCACATTTTTCTCTTTCTAGCACTTGAGCAACTACCACTGCTGCTGCTATGTTTTGAAGGCACAAGTGGGCTCTGTTTCCATCCATTTCTGTTTCCATCCTGTTTCCAGAATGGGTGGTGTGAGCAGTTTTTGCCTGTGAATATAGGTCTTGTGCAGGCTCTTTGTAGTAGGGGGAAAAGAGAAACTCCATGCACATCCTGTATGTATCACTGTTTTCTGGGCTGATTTAGACACCTCTGCTGCTCTGTGTATATGTCGTTAATAGGGATCTGTGCACTCTAGGGATCTGTCTTTCCCCATATGTTGTATGATACGTAGGTGACTTACTTGAATTTATGAATATCACTCCATGAATTGAGCAATTAAAGGGGAGAAACGGGAGAACAAAACATATCTGTGGCAGTCTTCCTTTGTGAATCTGGACCTTCATGTTTCAAGGTAATGTGTATAACCTGAGGAAGAAGGAAACCCTTCTCCTCTTTTTGGCAGGTCCAAAAGAAACTAAAGAAGACTTACAGTTTACCATTATTTACCACATACTGAATGTAGAAATGAATATCCTGATTAAAATATAATAATTCAGACTCTTCAGAAGTCATCTTAAAACTAATAACTTGATTATTAAATATACAATGGTGAAAATATTATCTGTGTAAATAAAATAGCACAATACAAATAACGAGAAGGTGCAGTTTATAAATTAAAAAATAATTATGGGCAGCACACTCTATAAAACATAGTCAGTAAATTTGTTTTACCACTATTATTGTCAGGATAATGTAACAAACAGATGGAGGATTCTGTATGGTTAGCTAATTTGAACAGGCTGGGCTACAAGTGTCAACTTATTTTTATATTTGATTTTTACTGTATTCTTCTGTAGCCCAGCTTACATGATAAGAGCTGGAATCTACACACAAATACAGCTAGTGAGTTGTCAGCAGAATATCATATAACCCCAACTAGAAGAACTCATCTTTCTGTCCCACAATAAAATGTTGGGCTTGATTGACATTTGTGCAGTTCATTGAAAATACTGTAAGCTATCAGCTATACTACCAAGGGTCTAGGATCAACATTACATGCAAACATATGCACCTCAGAATGCTACTAGACAAGAAGAAGACATATGGGTTAACTGAAACAATCAGTGTTATTAGATGCATTTTTAAAGTCTCCCTGGAAAACAAACAAACAAACAAACAACAAACTACATTTCTTTGAATGAATACGAAACCTGTATAATTTTAATATCAATTTAAGTACAGTACACCATTTCAAAAATGTGAGGCAGGAAAGAAAGACCACCATTACATGATTTATTACAGCAAGTATCCTCCAGTTTCAGTTGAACTTGGCATAACATGTACTATATTATGTTGAAAGGTTTTACTTTGACTACACCAGTAGCCAACTACTCAATTAATAACCTATTTAGTAATATCCACCAAAACTGACTATTGATTTCAGCTGCCCTATGATCATATTTTTTATTCAAATAAATAGAATTCATCTATAAAAATAAAATATTTTGTAATAACTATTGCAAGAGAAAGATGCTAGAAAATGTTCTTTGACTCCACACAATGATTAAACTCATTATAACAGTGAATGGAAGAAACTATCAGAGAATTTGTACTCAAGAAACAGAGCTGCTCAATCTAGAAGATAATGGATGGCAATTCAGATTGTCATAACCTGTAGTACTTCAGAGATTTCTGAAGTTTGTGCTACAGCCTGGAAGAAATACAAAACTGAAAATGTTGGTACATACATGGCTGTTTGCATCAAGACTGGATGCATGTTGAAAAAAAAAAATAAATTTTGACATCATGGAGAGGACAGATTTCTTGCTTTCCTACTGTGATCTATTTATTTATTTACTTCAGTAGAAATCCAGTATTGATTTCTGGCCATAAAGAACTGAGCAAAATAGTATGATTTAAAAAAAAAAAAATTTTTCTATCTGGTTCTTGTTTGAGAGACATCTGACAGATAACGTCCCTGCTGATTTTAGTAGTACACATCATAGATTTGCAAAACTACTTGGTTTATTTGTTCTTTTCTAACACATTCTCTTAAGAATTATCGCTATCTGCAGCCATTGGAATAATAATTTCCATTAACCAATAAAAGACAGAAAAATGTTTTACTTGAAAAATTCTTGAAACTCTGCAGCATGTTAATGAAATGTTGCATTTTTCCCATTAATAAGTGAAAAAAATTATCTGGTAGTGACCATATTAATATATTTATTCTGTTTCCTGGGGATATGATTTTAATGTGGTTCACTTGGCCAAGTACTGAAGGAATAGTAACATCATTTCGGCATGGAAATCTAAAATGCAGCACAGCAAGGCTGCTGTTACAGGCTGATTAAATGTGCAACTCAATGTCTTCACACTGAAAGAAAACAGATGTATTGGAGTTTAGTCTTCTGTGTCTTAAAAGTTGAACTACGGTAAAAATGAACTAACAAGCAGGCAGAGAGGGGAGCAGCATTTATTGTGACATGAGAAAACAAACTTCACAACAGTTTGTGGAGTATCCACAGGAGAAGTAATATTGCACTTGTTAATGCCAGAGATCTATTTCAGTGATCAAGAAGAGATTAAAAGATATTGCAAACAGCTCTTTGGAGTGGAAAGAAGCAACGTTTTTTAAAAGTTTTCCAGAAGAAGGTAACAAAATTGAAACATAGCTTGGTTATGATAATCTTTGTAACTGCAAAATACACCCAGGTTGTAGGTGTGAGTAGCAGGCTGAAAGGTGTAGGAGTTGGAGATGATCAGAAATGAAGGAAAGCAAAAACAGAGATGAAAGATGGTTGAGACACGTGCAGTCTTAAGGCAATAACTGATCTTGAAAGGTTACCAATAAAAATACTGCGGGAGAAACAGATATCTGCTCCATTAAAGCACAGAAGCTTTAATGAATTTATGCTTGTGGGCAGGCACCCCATGTGCAGAAGTGAGAAAAGAAAAGGACCAAGCATTGTATGCTATCCACAGTACTTGGTAGAAGGGATGACAAACATTCGTGGCAGGAAGTGATGAAGAAACTATTAAAAAACCACAGAACATAAATCAGATGCAAGCAATTTGTCAGAGAAGGTAAGAGTGGAATAATGAGTTTACATTTGTTTTGATTAGTAAGATGTCCTTACAAAAATATACTGGTGGAAAAAAAAAGAAAGAAGAAAAAATATGTTTTAAATAGGTTTAAAATATGCTGGTGTAGAACAGTGACACTATGCTTAACTTCAGCATATTGCAGAGCCTCAGCACATAAGGGTCTTATATTTCACTGAATAATCTACAGTAGTTGCTTTATATATCAAGTCATCTCCACAGCCAGGTTCAGACCATTACAACTTCTGCATGCTCCTGTACTGTTGTATGCTTCTACTCACTGCCAGATTAAGAATTACTCTAGTTTGAGATTAAATTGTATAGACTCAACCTTATACATAGGAATAAAATGAAAGAATCACCAGAAAGGTTTCTTTTATTGGAAACATCCCCATGTCAATGAGCACTATGACCTACCAGCTGTGAATCTGAGATAGATGTAAGGCACCTGGAAAATTGACCTTCAGCTTTCAGTTTAACTGTTGCAGAAGTGATAGTGCATGATAATCTCAGTACACTCTAAATGAATCTTACGTAATGGATAAAGAGCAGAATGTGAGTCTGTCATCATTTGAAAATTATATTGACTTTTCAGACTGGATAACTAGTGAGTGATTGGTGTGAACTTGAGGTCACTGAAAGTCCTTAACTAGAAGAAACCAGTTCAAAGTCACTGTCAATTGACTGCTCATTGACTGAGAAGAAGATGCAGTACTGCAACATTTACAAAAATTCTGAGCCATATTCTGCCCTTAGCTATACTTTTAAAACTTTAGAATACACAGTTTCTTAATTCTGGTATTAGTCTAGTGCTTAATGTTTTAACCTATCCTCCCCATTTGCTCTTCTTCATCATTTTCAGAATATTCCTCTCCACTCATAAAAGATGGACAGCGGCCCAAAGGTTCACATTTGTCACAAGCTAATAACTGCTTTGTGAATCACTGCCCCTTAATGCTAGACCCAAAAGGTAGGAATTCTATTGATTTGAAAAAGTTATCTTGCCACTTTAAACACAGCTAGAATGCCACCAAACATTACTTTGATCCTCTTCCCTTTTTAAATATGAAATACAAATTTTTCAAAATGGTAAAAACACAAAAGAAATGTCCAAGCCATACAAAGCATGCAGCAACTTTCTGAGTACAGAGAGAATACTCTCTATTTTGTACACAATCCTAAAAAGAAAGGAATATAGAAGGGACAGTAAACTTTTAAAATCATTTGGCTTGTGTAAATGTTGCACAAATATGAAGAAGAGTATAGAAATACTGTCACCAGTGAACAACAACAGGTTGGTGGGTCGTCTTGATACAACGGATATTGTACTGCACAGTATCTATACTGCAACCAGCATTTCCTTTCTGTGCTGTTACTGCCAGAAAGAAGTTAATGTAGCGCAGCTTACCCTGAAATGCCTGAATAATTATTTCAAGGCAAGGTATTGGAAGGTTGGGTCTAATAGATACTACAATTGAACTTGGTCAGGGAGCAGCTAGATGCATTATTGATTATGCATGTGCTTCAGGGTCTTGTAGTTTGCACATCAGCACTTGCACTAAGTAACAAACCCAGAAAAGTCTTAACATTTTTATTTAAAGCATGTAAGCAGAAATCGTTTATTCCAGCAATTGGAGAGAAATATGGTCATGAGGTTACTACAATGAAGGATATTTATTTAGTTCAGTATGTAACAGACGTACTTTAAGACTTCTATTAAACATTGCATTCTCAAGATGACCTCTAGCTTCTGCTCATTAGATAATATCAGGCAATTTTTTTATCAGGAATTGATGTTTCTTTTGCACATCAATGCACAGTGGATAATTTTGGGAAAAAAAAAAATCATTGGTTAAAGGAATAGAATATGCTACTAGTAGCCTTTGATCTGGGAAAGCTGCCAGCGTAGCTGGTGTTAATTTAGATAGTATATAAAAGAGTGAGCCGATACCTCCATACAAGAACTATTTATCTCACTTTTTTTAGGATTTTCGGGTTTGATCTGTAGAAATTTTCATCAGTAAAATGCCTTCTCTTCACATTTTGCTTATTAGGGAATCAGCGTCTCACTTTGGATACTTTCATCCCATTGAGGTATTCCAAGAATGTCAAGCTTTTAAGAAGGCACTTTTGAGAAGAATCTTCTCAGATTGAGGAATTGCAGCTTTCCTTTTTTTTGTAAATGTACTTGCTGAAAATTACCCTGAAGGTGTTCTCCTGGTTGCTGATTTTTAACTCCTCCCCATCACAAGCCATTATCTTTTGATGCAGTGCATTTAGCCCTGAATTGCCAGCCATTGCCTGAGACTGCAAACTGTAAAGTACCCCTTGAGAACGTTAGGAACAGGATTTAAGAATCTCAGAATCTGAGATGGAGAGACAGAAATTCAAGGAGTTTATCTGAACAGGGAGCAGATGGCAAAACTAAAAACTAAACCAACAAAATATCAAATGTGTCTCTAGATTTTTAGCTGATGTGGAAACCTTCAGGCAGCTGATGATCAATTAGTGCTTCATCACAGAGGGATTCAGGGCTAAATTATAAGAATTTCTCTCTTATGCAAGTAGTTTGACAAGTCAATTTAAGGATCACGATGGAGATATGCTGAGGAAAAAAGTCAGAGCAAATCTCAAAGCATTATTTGGTTGTTCCAAGGGCTAGTATTTTATTATTTATACTATAGATTAAGTCTAAAATTCACCACAGTCTCAAAACAGAGTTTAATTTGCCTCCACGAAATCGAAATGTCCTAAATGGGCCAGCGCTTTTACACCTGTTTCTTCACTTGAAAAAAGATATTATCAGCTGTCTCCCAGATGTGTTCTTTATCTCCTTCTTCCAGCTATTCCGGAGGCTGTGCCCAAACCCCAAGGTCTCATTTTTCCATCTTATCCAAAAAAAGTCAGAAGTAGTCAGATTGTAGGGAAAAAAACATTTGAAAAGGGTCTGTAAGAAAAGAGATCATAGATGTAGCTTCCATTTTGCCATAACAGAGCAAACGGAGTAGTGGACAGACAGGGAGAAATTGAAGAAGGTTTTGTGTCAGAAATGGAACTAATTACAACTTAATCATTCACTTCAGAAGACAGTTCTTTACAGTGAAGGTGTGAGCTGTGTTGTTTTGTTGTGGGCTAAGATCTTGCTCTCTTTGTCAGGGCTACAGGAAACTCCCAAAGAACACCGATATAGCAAACTCGTGGGAACAGGGAAGGACACGTTTGAAGGGCCACAGACAGTGTATTAAAAAAACTGGGTCATGACAGGGACTTCACAGCATATGGTACAGCCCAGGACATTTAAACCCTTTGACTATAATTTTGCAATAGACTTAGATTGAGGTTTTTCAAGATTGTGTGAGAATTTGATATACTCAGTAGGTTGATGGGGCACATAACAACAACAACAAAGTAAAAGCAGGGTAGACAATCAGCATTGCCTGATGCCAGCAGTCAGTCCCACTCTTTGAAGACTAGTAACAAAAACATTATGTCTGTTACCAGAGACTATGCCATCTTTAAAAAGCTTGTTACAAACATTAATTAAATCTGACTGTATGTTTGTGATATTTAAATATTGTGGTCCCATGTGAAAGGATTAACTGAGACACAAAGAGGTGAAGGGCTTGACTTTCAAAGGTACAAAGGAGCCTAAGACACAGATTGTCTCTTACTGGGAGTTTGACAAGTGCCTAATTACTTTTAGTGCCACTGAGGCCCTGAGGAAGCTTTTGAAAATCCCATTTGGCACCACTTAGATATTTTTGAAAATCTGGCTTCCTGTGACTTGCCTGGTGATGTACCAAGTCAGAGGTAGTCAGAATGGGGTAAGTATGTCACAGAGCAGCTGCACTGATAACATTCCCTAGCATACCTAGAGATAAGCTGTACCTTTTCAAAGGCTGATATTGGCCTGAATTGTGCCACAGAGAGAAGCTCAATTAGTCTCAATGCAGCTACCCATAGGCTGCGTCTACATGATAACTTAGACTGTATTTTCATTCCAAGAAATGCTTGAGGCATTTAATATTTAAATAGTTTCAAAACCTGTCTTTCTAACTTGTTCATGGACTTTGTCCCTCATACAGTAGTCCTGGCTTGGGTCTGAGCTAAGAGCGTTTCTTTGTGTGAATGTGGTGAGACTTCGTCTGTTACAAGCCGGGAACAGCTGTCAATGGTCTCTCCTTTCTGTTTTTCTACCACATCAACCCTGCCCCCCCCGCAGCCTTTGCAAAAAAAAGGCCATTGTCGCGTACTCAAACCTATCGAACTGTTTCACCTGAGATCTTGTTATGCTAAAATATGTTTTGCATAACTGTAAGTATTTCATCTTTGCTGCTCTCAAAAGTCCATCAAGGAGACTCATCAGTTTTTTAAGAAAAGCAGGCATACAGGTAGGCTGTAAATACTGGAATATCATTGTCCATCTGGAGTAACTTAATGCAGAACTGCAGTACTTGATCCAGTACTTGGTACTTGACTGCTTGCAGAGTTGTCTACAGACAAATAGGTCTACCCCAGACACTTGCATTTGTACAGGCAGGGTAGCACAGCTCCATGCGGTGCAAATGCCCTCAACGCAGTGAAGACTTCTGCAATAGAGACAGATATTGAATTATTTTTCTTACATTTTTGTTATTCTGCATCAGGAAAAAGAAAAAACAAACAAACAAACAAACAAAACCCCACAAAACCTCTGAGCACTGTTTAACCGTGAATTAAAGAAGAGGACAAACACCCCTTGATTAACATTTTAACAGAGCTTTTGGACAACATTTTTTACACTCTGTGGTCTCCAACTGGAATCTGTTTGGTGTGCCCCTAAATCAGCTAGATAACAAGCTCATAACAATTTGTTGGTAACAGACTGGCTGATTCATAAGCTGCTTGTCACCATTTCATAAGTGAAATATGAGTCACAGATTTAAATAAATTCAATAAAAGAAATATTGGGGAGCAAATAAATCTGATTATTGCTTATGAATATGGCCCATCATCTCCTGCACTGTCATTCTGTTTTTTCATATTTTGCTAGGACTATCTTTTTAGAATGTACTGTAAATGCAAAACCAGAAGTAGAAGCAAGATGGTAATGGGAGCATAAAACAGAGACACATGCACTCTGCTATGTATTAGTAAGTTAGTGAGGGTGGAAGGAAAAGAAATGGAAAATAAAACAGGCCTCAGATAATGCCAGAATGACAGAAATGATGTAATGCTCAAATTATAGTTCTTTGAAGTAGGCTCTGGGTGAACTAAATTCATAGCACATGGCAAAAAACGTGTGGCAACTGTTGTGGTAAAATTTGTCTTGATTAAGGCTCCATATGAAAAGATAAATCCTTCTAAGTAGGAACAGGAGTTCAATGAGTTGAAGCCGAATATTCAGCATGCTGTTTGATTTCAGGAAGTAAACTAAATATGACTTTGCATAATGTATTAGAAACCACTGTATTACATAAGGAAAATTCACAATGTCTATATACTTTTTGAAAATATGACATAGCTGTTGTTCAATCGCTATTTAAATTTTTTTTTAAAAAAATTATATTTATTTACAATGTGCTCTTAGCATCACTAAAATGTATTAAGATATTTTTGTCACTTTGCAAGGCGTGAGTTATGTTTCTGACACCATTTGTATCATCTTTATCTAGAATACATGAGTATTGAGTGGGCTTGGTAGAGAACAAAGTTTCCAAAATGGCTTTAGTATGATTTGACTCGCTTTTGCTGACCAAACAAAAGGTAGAAAACTGCTTTTATTTACTGTAGCTTATAGATTGGTTAATCATAGAATCATAGAATCC
>NW_008587747.1:0-21321 GCF_000691845.1 Merops nubicus
GAGGCAAGAAAATTTTAATTGTAGTGGGGATTATAGTTCATTATTGAAACAGTTGTATCTCTAGAATATTTTAGTGCCTAATTAGAAACCCAGCACATAATGTAACAAATTTTTGGTTTTAAGCAAAACAGTATACCATATATTAAGAAGAAAAGATGCAGCAGTGTGGCCTCAGTAAGCACTCATTGCTGTCTTTTCCTGTATGAGCTCCTGCTTATATGGCACATACTTTCTTTATTAAAGGTATTTCAGCTTATGGCTAAATGGAGGCTTTTCTAATGATTAAAAACATAAGAGAAACAATGCAGAGAGAGATGTAGTGGCCTGATTACATTTCCCTAATAAGTTTTCTAAATTAGCACCAAGGTAAAGTTAAACTGTGGAAAAAGGTAAAGCTCAGAAGATCAATAGGCATTTAGCTTTTTTCTTCTCTGAAAAACTGAGATGTCTGTAGAACATGAGTTCTTTCCACTTCCTTTTGCTACCTGTTGGCTTCAATGTATTTGAAAGAAGCATCTGTCTTGTGTGGGCTCACAACAGCTAGAAGCTGTTGTACCACTAATAGTGTTTATATATATTATTGTATTACTTTCCACAGTTGACATAGAGGAAAAAAGGCCCAATATTGCTGCATAATCATAGAGATAATTGTATCTCTATTTTTTCATGGTTTTAATAAAAAGGTTTGTTTCCAAAGTTTGGAGATTAACATTTTTTGAGAATTTCTCCTGAACTGTCATAAAACAGTTGAAAGAATGAGTTAAATATCTGTTTTGAAGTGTGACTTTTTATATAGTTTTTGAAGGTGTTTTTAACTGCATGAGTTAAATAATTGTCTCCTTCCAGAATTACTCTTGCTGCCAGTTAAGAGTATTTATTTGTTGTATTTCAGAACCCGTCTTGAAGAACTGAGAATGTTTTTGGAGAATGAGACCTGGGAACTTTGTCCTGTTAAATCAAGCTTTAGTATTCTTCAGCTTCATGTATGTCCTATGAATAACATATACAAATGTATTAATACTTTAATAGCTAAGAGTCCAGGAGTTCCAAGAAGGAGTAAAATCCATAAACTACTGTGCAAATGTTTTTAATGGCTGCTAAAATCCCCTAAATTTCACTTCATGATATTGAAAATTTAAGATTCAAATGCTTTTAAGGCAGTAGTATTCCTGTTTCGGGACAGAAGATGCTGGAGTTGTAAGCATAATTTTAGCCTTTATTTTTAATGTTTTAATGTGCTGTTAGTATGTAAGTTTTCCATTTCTAAATTATTTATCTGAGAGTAAGGTGCCAACATATGAGTGCCTAAAAGTAGTCATGCGAGCGCTCACTAGCTTGTACCAGTTGTGGCTTCTGTTTCTGGAAACATAGGTCATACTGGCTCATTTGGAAAGGAAAATAAAAAGTTAAGTCTTCTGCGGTAAAGTCCAATTGAAAGCAAGTAATGAAGGAATTGGTGTGCTCACCTGCTCTCCTGAAGTCATTGTTGTGAGGTTTAGCATGTGGTAGATGAAATTCATTTGTTTTGCCAAGTGAAAAATGGGTGCCTGTGATTAAAGCTATCACTAAAATGCAAAAATGGATAAAGCTGAGAAATATCAAGCAAAATATAATTTTGCACCTTCTGTAGAGTTAACTGCAAAAGTAAGCAAGAGGACACTGGAACAGTAATAGCATGGAGGGAAAAAGGAGGAACCTCAGTAGCATCCAGCAGCAAAAGAAATGCGTACACTTTTATCTTTAAACCTTTAGATAAATAATAATGTACATTTCGTTGCTTGTGAAGATCAAGAGCTAGAGTTTAATAGATAAAAATTATATGTCAACTGAGATAAAAGTTTTTACAAGAAATGTCCAGAACCATGCCTTATGTGGCCTACTCAGTTTGTATATTTGCAGAAGTCTGTGCACTCACCCAGTCATCAGAAGCTTCGTATGCATTGGGTTATGTAATAAATGTAGTAATAAATTCTGAAAAGAACTTTTAAAAAATAAAATACTAAGAAAAAGATTTCAGCTTTAGTAAGTTACTAGGTAACTTGTATGAAGGAAATGACATTTTTTGCTAGAATTTAGGTCTTGTTTTTTCTCCTCATTTCTGTGAAATAAAAAAAAAACCCCTTCGTTTTCACCTAGTTTTAGAGAGTGAATAAGTGCAGAATGCAGGAGATGTATTGCATGTCATAGCCAAAAACTCCTAGAATTAGGAAGATGAGCAGTATAAGATTGCCAATTTCAGGGTTAACTTGAGCCAGCATGAAAAGCATGTTTAGCAAGCTCTGGCTATATGTTTTCATATCACTTTAATTTTAATTAATTGTTGTTAGACTCGGTTTTTATGGAACTGGAATCACAGTAATACTGAAACTGTCTTGTTGGTCATTAAAATTGTACTTTATTTCTTTTAATAGGAATTCAAATTCATGGAGCAGTCGCGTTCCCCATCGGTGTCACCTAGTAAGCAGCCTGCCTCAGCGATTTCAACAGTCACGTTGTTCGAGCAGTATTGTAACGGAGGAAACCCTTTTGAAATTCAGGCTGACAGCAAAGATGATGAGACAGAAGACGTGTTAGCTTCCAACGGGGTATGGAATCTTTCAGTAAAAAAAAATAGGAAGAGAAGCAAATCTTGCACTCAGTAATTTATTTATTTTGTGTATCAGTGATGGTAAAATATCTTAGTACAAGGGTCAGTTAGCCGCAGTACTGTGTAAAATGTCAAACCACTTTCCTCCTTTAATTAGGCAGGTTGCCTTCCTTTTAACAGTGCCTAAAAGCCAGGCATCCAGTTTGAAGTTGTTTGTTCTGTAGTGGATCAATATTTTTTTCCATTGAAGCCAAGTGTTCCTGAAGGCTAGCAAGACATGCTCTACTTAGGTATTTTTCCAGGGTTGTAAGGTGGGTTTCTTTGTGGAAGTGATTTTGTCATTTTAGGACTGGATTTCTGGCTTCTTAGGAAAGAATCATCGTGGGTTGCTTCTTCTTTTGTGTTTGTTCACACCTACGTGATTTGTCATGGATGTTCTGAAATTTGTTAGGCAGCTTTTAATTGTAATTTAAACGCTCAGGACACTCACTTTATGGTGGGATCTACTCTAAAACTGAGCAATAACTCTGTATATGTTTCTTTCAAAATTCTGTCAAAATCCAGCAGTGGTCAAATATGGTTTACTGTAAAACTTTGAACCATTCTTTTAAATGCTACATACGCGTAGTTTTGTTAAAGCTTTTACTCTTGTTTATTCCTTTGAATAATGCTTTCTTCAGGTTTGTTAGTTGTTTTTGGTTGTGGTGTTTTTTTTCTTTTTTTTGCGATAGGTTTGTTTTTAATGTGTGGTGGGTTTTTTTGTTTGTTTGGTTGGTTTTTTTTTAAGGTTAGTTAATCTAGGCGTTAAACTAGTGGTTTTCAGCTTTATCTTTCTTGCTTTCCCTGTGGGCTTCGGTTGCAGAGCAGGTTGATCTGTATCTCACACACCTAAGTGTGATGCTGCAGTGTCTTTTCTTCTGTGGGCAACATTGCAGCCTCTTTCCTACTGTGTCACTTGAAAATGCAGTTGATTAGCACAAAATATAGTTGCATGATGTTTAAATGGCATGGAGTCAGTTTCCTGGTGGTAGTTCTTCACCTGCCGAGTAACACAGCAGAACGTGTCCTCCCTTGTCATATCAGTAAACTGAGGAGTTACATGGTTATCACTGTTACACTTGCATGTAGACTCTACATGGGCCTGGTAAGAAAAGATGAATGCACTCTGGGGCATACTGAAGAACTCCATGGTACTTTGTAAAAACCTACTATGAAACAAAGTATTTTTTTGGCAATGTGGGCAGCCATTTGGAAGATATTTGATCCTCAGTGAAATAAAGATTAATGGTGATAGCTATAGTACTTTTGAGGTTTTCAGAATGAAAGCTTCCTCTACTGAAGTGATCATTTCAGACTTCTGTATGTATTTGTGAGTAGTTTTGATCTTAAAAATATTTTTCTGAAGTAAAGGGGCTAGAAATTAACTTAACTTTGAGTAGTATTTTTTTTTTAATAAAATTTTTTAACTTTACAAATATTTAGAGCCATCATGACCTGCACTGTGAGTACAGAAATACATCTCAAATGTTGCAGGATATTTTTTGCCACCATTTGCACGTAGGGTACTTAGGAAGGTGTGAAAGAAATTTCCAAAGATTATATTATCTGTAGCTGGTGAGGCTGGATAACATCTCAACAACAAAGAAGAATAATCGTTGGAATGTGATTTCAGCCTCTTCTGATCCCTTGCAGGTTGCTGCTAGCAAATGAATGCATCTACTGTCCCCATGTTTGTGTGCAGTGACTTGTAACCAGAATACATACACTTGCAGGGGGCTAGAATTGCCTTGATTTTTTGACTGTAGATACCTTGAGGAACTTTTCTTTCTGCCGGCACACTTGTATGAGATATGAAAACTTGGCACACAAGAGCTGCTTGTTCTTTCCAGTTTTAACATTTTACCCTTCAGAATCTATTTCAAGTAAAATTTAAATTTAAATGTCATCAACCTTGTCTGTGCATTTCCTTTGACATGTTTCTAGCAATGCTGTATATAAAGGTTTATTCCATATGATAACTTGAGGTTAGTGTATGGGAAAATGGGAACTAACTGCTTTTAATAGTGAAAGATGTTAAGTAAATATGAATAATTGTACTGAGAGTACAGAGGGTGTTCAGCAGTGCTAAGAAGGCACTTACCTGGTTTTCAGCAGTGTATCTGGCATTAACTCGGGCATTGGAAGCATAAAATCCTTTCCAAAATCTTTGTGATCCAGAGCCAGAGAAGCATTATGCACGTTTACATAAAGAATTAAGTCACAGAATAGGTTCATCTAACCTGGCTGGTTTTTGAACCAAGGTTTCTTGTGACTCAAGTGACTGTACTCTCCAGATGACAATCCAACCTTTTGTTTTCATGTTTTTCATCTCCTCTCTCCATTACTGGCTGCTCCAAAGTGCTGACACATAGAAAGAGCTCTTATTTTTAAAAAAAAAAAAAAAAAAAAAAAAAAAAAGTGATACCTATTTGGTTATCCTCTACATAGAAACAGAAATAACTTGCTTAGGTAGTGTGGGATAAAATTTCTACAAAGGCTTTATGTTTCAGTTTCTTAACTGACCAGTTAAGGTGGAGGCATATGTTAGCACTTAAAATTGAAATTACTTCAGCTGGAGGTCACAAAATTTTGTTTCCAGAGAATGCAGACATGTTTCCAGATATTTCAAGAAATGGACATTAGCAGTTGATTTGCTTGTCAAATGATCTGTAGGATGGTGAGAACTGTCAGGATAGCTTTTCAGAATTTTAAAGACTTTTTAACTGCTTAGTTGCGGCAGTTCTGGACAGCTGAAAATAGGCCTCTGGATCCAGTCACCTTAGTGCTATATCTGGAGCTTCAGTGAGACATTTTATGACCCCTTTTTGTATCTCCCTAAAATACCTTTGTTGTGATATGGTTAACCTGAGTTTTGTAAAACTCTTCAGCTCTCAATATTACCATTGTCCCATGAGTCTGTTTTGGTCAATTGCCTGAACATTTGTGAATTGATAATTGCTACAATGTAATCTGAATTCCTTTTAGCACTGCAGTTTTACTGCAGTCTGTGCATATTCAAAATGCATTTATAAAGTCTCTCTAGGTTGAGGTGACTATTTAAGAGTTGTAAGTTACTGCATGCTTTAAAAGGCCAATATTTTTATCACTAGCTCATTAACAGAATTAGGTTGAGGAGACCATGTAACAATTTTCCCCAAATTCTCTTAATCTACGGTGTTAAGACAGTATGTCAGCTGTCAGATTGATGTATCAATATGAATTGTAGTTAAGAATTTGTAGTCCATTGTTTTACTATCACTGGATTTTAATTGAATTGGCATGTAATTTGTTACATATTAATGCATAAGTGGTGATAATTCTCCATGCTAGTCTTCCAGCCAATTTAGTTAAGCTATGACTGTCATTGTCCTTAATGAAGCCTAAACTCAGCTCATTTTTGAAACTGAGCTACTTTTGTTCTGGCTTTCCTTTGTCTGAAATGTTCATGAGGCAGAAATTTTGCCTTGTGAATCCTGAACATTTCTGTTTGGTCTGTGTCTCATACTATGTTCTTTTTCCTATCTGATCTATTTTTGCTTTGAATTTGTTTGCAGTCTGGGCCTCTCACTTTTCTAATATACTGCTTTCATAGTGCTAGGCTTTAAAAGCCTCCATAGCTTGGGGCTGGGCTTGGGAATTGCCATGTGTTTTGCCAATGACCAGGCCCAACAAAAATAATAGCACCAGCAGAAAGATGAACCAATATGCAGACTGTATTGTATATAAGAAGGACATTGCATGAATGATTGCTGGGGGTACAAACAGATCAATCAGCTGGTACATAAACGACACCAACCCCAACGATCCCACAAAAGATGTGACTCGGCCCACAACAGGTGGTACAAACAGTGAGCCGAGGTTGCCCATAGTTGGTATGGGAAACAGCCAAACCAGCCAGTTAAATACATAAGAGAAAGGTGCCCACATGGCGACTCTCACCCGATCCACCCGCGTTCACAAAGGTCTTAAGCAGACTGGGGCCCAGCTCCAGGGAGAGTCAGGAGGTCTTCCCTGAACCAGGAAGCTCTGTGGAGTGCACTCCACAGACAGACACTCCTGACTCCCTGCAAGTGGTCCCAGCTTTTATCCCCAAGCAGACACCTGACCTTTGTCAACTCACTGCGGGACCCCTGGGGCTCATTTCCCTTCTGGCTCTCCCTGCAGGGCCGGCTGCACCCTGGGGGGAAGCTATAAGGCAAACTCACCTCCTCTGTATGAAGGGCTGTGGGAATCACCCATATGTCAACCTTAATTCGGGGCTCGGGGTTCAAACCCCAGCATTTCACCATGAAAAAATATATTTCCTTATCTATTTTGGGTGATTGAGAAACTGGCATTATCTTAGTTGTCTTCCTTGGTTTTCCCTTCTGGAGAGCGGTAATATCCTTTGAAATCCTGACATTTCTTAAGGATTCTGGAACCAGACTTTGTCATATGTGTCATTATTGACTCCTGGGATAAAATGGCGTTACAGCAGTGTACACGTTAAGGGCAAGTTAAAAGCAAAACTGTTGTGGTCTCTCTTCAAGTGCAAGTGCACTCTGGACCTTGATGGGTATGCTTAATATTGTGATAACTGTATAGGTGTTCAGGAGGTGGGGTTATATCACAGAGCAACAAGTATTTGTTTTCCTTTAATCTTTTCTGGGTTAAAAAATTCACTTTGTGAAAAAAAAATATTTTTTTATTTATGAAGTGTCTAAAGCACCTATACTACAGAGCAACCTAGAAGACTTGAAAAGGAGGTTGACATTAAAAATTGCTTTTAAGTGGAGTGAAAAAAAGTTTACAATTTTCAGATGTTCTAAAAGAAAAAAATCCAATTGTACACTTCTAACACGTATGCGTGGCTTCATAATTATAAAAAGCATTTATTACCTGTATCTGTGAATAGTATTTCTCCACGTAACTCATACTCTAGCACTAGTACATGCCTACCATGGAAATCCTGCATGGTATACATATACTGTAGCCTGTGTTGCTCTTTTCCTACGCATTGCTTCTGTAGGCTCAAACCTTCTGGCCTTGAATTGAAAATAATTCTCTCTGGATCTTTGAAATGCAATTCAACAATTGAACAGAGTGAAACAGTTTCAAAAAAATAATAATAAAAAATGCGGCTGAGTGTTTGGAGGCAGTAGGTGTGTGTAACTTCTTAAGTTTCTTATATTTCTCAAAAAATGCAGTTAACATCAAGTGTCCCTCAGTGTAAGAAGGCACAGCTGTAGACAGGTCTGTGTGGCTAATGTATCTGTGCATTCACATTTTTCATAGGATTATTCTGGAATAATTTGTGGCATTTCTTGCATATTAAGCAAATGGTGCATGAAGCTCTCTTCCATTAAAGAGGAATTATTTCACTGATAATTGATTTTTCAAATACTAGGATCTTGTGCCTTTAACTAGATAAAGGAGGGTGTATGTTTCAAAACAAAACCAAGAACCAGCACACACAAACACAAGCCTACCCCAAACACCTAAAAAGGTTTTCTGAGGAAGCAAGGGAAAAAAAGAAAATACTTTCAATCTAGCCCACACTGATTTATTGCAGTGATACAGCTGAGTTATATCATTAGAGTGTTTTTTAGAATAATGTAGTGCACTGTGGTCTTGAGCTTTGTTGTAGTTATTTTCCTCTGTGAGGAAAGGTGTATCAATTTGGGTTGCAGAATCCTATTCCTTGCTCACACTGCAGTTTTTGTTTGTTCCGTGCACAGTAAAAAGCTTCTATGTATAGAACATGCAGATGCATACAAAGATTCTCTTCTTCCTATTGATGAAGACAGAACAGCATGCAGTTGAAGAAAATAAGTGCAGAAAAATTAGTGAGGAAAAAAAATTACTTGGTAATAACCACCATGAGAAGTACTTATTTTTGTAGTAGCGTTTGACTGATTATTGTTTTCTTGAAGTGTTTGTGCTTAGTCAAAATGACACTGGTCTCTAATAGGTTAAGTGGTTGATTTGAAGTGCACTAAAATCAGCTTTACAAACAACTGCAAGCTGGTGGTTTTTTTTTTTTTTTTTTTTTTTTTTTTTATAAATATGTACAATATAAATCTTTTTGTGAAACAATAGCTTAGTCCTCCTTGAATTAATAATTAAGGATTGTGTGGTGCCAGTTTTTTTGGTGAATTGCTATAGTGTAGATAATTTCTGAGGTTTTATTACTGTTTTTTTCGGATTATAAAGCACATAATAAAAGCTCAGATACATGGGTACTTGACAGGGCAACAAGAAAGCAAAAAAATTATCAGTGGCTGGGAGAAGTAAGATTATGCAAGTATTTAATCAACATCTAAGAGAAGAAGTTTGTATAGAAAGATACCTACAAATGGCTTTTTGTCATTTGTCTGCTGCATTTTTAATGAACATTGTCAGCAGCCTTTCAACCAGCAAAGTTCTTTGTATCTTGATCGAGGTACAAAGCCAGGAAGTGACCGAAATGCTATGTTAAATGAGTGACAATATTATATGGAAGATAATGGCAGTCAATTTTTTTTTTTTTTTTTTTTGTTCTTTTTAAAGTATGAATCAGATGAGCAAGAAAAAAGCGCGTATCAGGAGTATGATAGCGACAGTGATGTTCCTGAAGAACTGAAAAGAGATTATGTGGATGAGCAGACAGGAGATGCCCCTGTGAAAAGGTAAGAGACCACGAGTCCTTGGTCTCATTTACATGCTTTTCATCTCGGTACTCTGATTAGTTTGTTTTCTGTTTGTTCTATGCTCTACAACAATGGAATAATAATAAAATAATCTTTATGCTGCCCACATGGTTAGAAAGGCTCAGCGCTTAGATCTCTGGAGTGGGGAGGAACCATAAACTGCTCATCATTATTGCAGAAAGAAACTTTGGAAAGCAAGACTTTGAAGGAAGATAAAGGCTCTTAAGCAAGTAGTGGAAAACTGATTAGCAGGTGTTAGATGTTAATTAAAGGTTCTTCTGCAGCTGCTAGTGCACATACATATAACTTCTATTGTGTAAAAAGCAGTTGTTTGCAGACAGATGGCTCGAGGCTTGGGCTTCTGTTTTTACAGAAGGACAGTAAACTTTCACAGGTTAAAGAAAGAATTAGGTTCTTCCTTACCTTGAAAAGGCAGTCATTTAGAATTTTAAACTGTTTTTTTTAAGAAGATATCTATACAAAAATATATACATACGTACATGAATATACATACTGTAGTATATTATAACATACAATATGTAGAATTTTTTTAAAAAAATATATATTTGTATAAAAGCCAACTCAGTAGCCTTTAAAAGAATCTGAAATACAAAATTTGTGTAGGATACTGTGCTGCTTAGGTGTCCATTCAGGCTTTTTTGGAGCAGGCTGACATTATTTACAGGACATTACATAGAGGATTGCAGGAGGACTAGAAAGCCTTGACTTGCGTCAAAGCAGAGGAATGGTGCTTTGCAAAATAACTCTTTAGGATAAAATACTGATAGCACGATTTCATAAGATACAACACAAACTGTGATTTCAAAGAAATCATAAAATTTGATTGGAACAAATCAAAAGTCACTGTCACTGTCCCATAGCTTTGTGCTGTGAAATTTAAGCATTCTGAATTTTTAGAAGAATATAATTTGTTCTAAACTTGAAATACGGCATCTGGCAGGTTTCTCTTATAGTATCATAGAATATCTTGAGTTGGAAGTGATCCATAAGGATCATTGAGTCCTAATCCCTGCTTCTCACAGGACTACAATTTATGAAAACTGTAATATCTTTTTAGTTTCATCTTCCTCAAAATTGTTTCCATTTCCATATAGTCATTTTCAGCTGTAGTTTACTAGTTTGCTCTTGTTTTGTTCTGACTTGCATAATTTTCTTTACTTCGTAAGCTATGAACTTGAGGCAGAGTTAAAATGATTGCTGAGGCCAGACAGAGGCTTGCAGAACTCAAGCCTTGAGTGACATCTCAGGAACTCATTTCTCTAGCACCATGTTATGTAAATTAGGCCAAGCTTCTCTCTTTAAATGTTAGAATCCTAACCCAGTTATGCTTTGGTGTGAATAAAATACTGCGTTGGAAGACATACGGTCATGCGAAAGAAGAGGAGAGGAAGGATTTCTTTTCTACAAAATTTTGTTTGTATGTCCTTGAAATATAATAGGCAGTCACATCTGGTGTAATTTTTTTCGTTTTCTTTCAAGTGTTTCTCGAGAAACTCTGAGGAGCAGAAAAAGATCAGATTATAACCTCAATAAAGTGAATGCACCTATCCTAACAAACACTACGCTGAATGTAATAAGGCTTGTTGGTACGTAGAACAATTGTAGAGTTTTTATATGTTTTCTGTTTTAATACAAACCTATGTATTATACCAAAGACGTTAAATGAATTTTAAGGCTTTTAAAAGTATACCTCATTGGGCTCTATTTCTACTCTTTGAAAATGCTGATAAAATAGAAATAAAGCACTAATACTTTTTAACTGAAAATACTTTTTAACTAAATAGACAAATTTGGTTATATCTTGTGAATTATTTTTACTTTGACAATTAATCTGCATGCATATATTGATTTTAACCAGTAATGATGGATTATTTGTCTAAAATACCGAGTGTGTGCAAACAGTGGAGATAGAAAGGAAATAGATTAATGGGTTTTGTTACTGATATGTTTTGGTAGATTAAATGCTTCATTTTAAAGTACTATAGTTATGAAACTAAGAACTTAAAAGTTTGGAGGGTTTTTACCCTTTCATTTCTCAAATTCTCGCACCTACAATAACTATTTTTACTACATGGTAGACAACTAGAAAAGTGCCCTCCTGAACTGGTAGTTTCAGTAAATGGAATGCATCCTAGTAATCTCTGTGGAGCTGAGGGAATCTCTATCCTTGGAGGTGATGAAGGTGTGACTCGGCAAGCCCCTCAGCAACCTCATATCCTTAGATGTGCTCTGAGAAGGTGGTTGCACTTAAGTGACCTCTGGAGGTCCTTTCTAGCAAAAAGTTTTCTATGAAAACACTCCCCTCCAATTCTAGGTGTAATGGGATTGATTTTTTTTGTGATTGTGACTACCATTTGGGTATCTAGATAATTGTACAATAGCAATTTTCTTCTGCTGACTTTCATTTTATTTATAGAGAAGGGGAAGTAACTACCTAAATTTGTCAGGTTAGGCAGAAGAGAGAAACTCTGTGCATATTGTATTAATGAAGTTTGTCTTCAATGTTTTTGTGTTTGGTAATTGTTGTGATACTTCAGAGTAAGCTGTTTTTAAGAGAGACTACTCCGACACCTGGTTAGTACCTGTTGCCATCTTTAAGGACAGCATATAAATCAGAAATTAATTTTCTATACCTTTTTGGCAGCTTTTTTTTTTTTTTTTTGTTTTCCTCTTGGAGCATTTACAATATAGAGCTTAAGTAAGAATTTTGATTAGTCTGTGAAAAGTTTTCTGGTATTCATCTCTCCAACCTTTCTCTATCTTCTAGTATTAGGTTTTGCTCTAAGGAAAGCTAGGATTGAATCTAGAAATCATACGTGGCATTTCCATGCAAACCACTCAGTCTTCCCCCTGCGCCAGCCCCAGCCCCTGCCCCTGCCCTGACATGGTGTACGAGTAGGTGGAGCTGTAGTTCCTGTTTTCCACTTTTACATAAAGCGTCTTTATAGTTGTGGATTCTGGCCGTAACCCCAAGCTTAAACATTATTTTCAAAGCTCAATATATATATATGCTTTTTTCCCCTCTTCTGGAATTACCTTTTCAGTTTTTCAAAATTTTCATTTTTTTTTTCTGTTGGAGGTGTTTTATATTGTTTCTGTAATGACTCATTTTGGAATAGGGAGTTGCAAAGGGATCTTTTGCAGCCCCTCCTACAGGAAGACATGCCATTTAGTACTGCCTGTAAATATTCTTGGTTTTGGCTGCATCTTAAAAATACTTCTGTTTTGTTCCCACCACTCTATCAAATAGGAGTTCTAT
Organism: Merops nubicus; assembly: GCF_000691845.1. Taxonomy (NCBI): domain Eukaryota; kingdom Metazoa; phylum Chordata; class Aves; order Coraciiformes; family Meropidae; genus Merops; species Merops nubicus. The sequence continues at coordinate 12,575 of NW_008587747.1, forward strand.
TCCAGAAGCCTTACCAACTTAATGATTAAAAAAAACCCTCATAAGTCTCCATCTATTTTCTGCTCACTTTATCTTATGCCAAAATAAAAAAAACTAGGTTTCACAGACCGTCTTGTTCTTTGATGCATACTGCTCTGCTGTTTTTACAGAAAGCAACCCTTTTTCTTCTCAGTCTTTGATTTACTAAACAAGATGTTCTGAGCTTTTTAGTATCCTCTATTTATCTGCAAGAAGCTTAAGTCCCTTACTTTGTTAGCAGTATTTTTTCTGCTCTTGTTGTAGGCTTACTAGAATCATGTGCAGTGCTTTGGGTGAGATCTCCCTGCACTGTGTCACTGTTGTGTCACAGCATCCTGGTCACAGGTTACCTCCCTTTTGTACCTCTTTGGATTTTTCACAGCTTCCTTGTACTGGTTGTTCAGTCCATCTGTAAGGAGTTTGCACTGCCAGCAGGTCCTTCACTTACCCATTTTTTTCCAAATGTTGAGCTGCTGGTTTATAGTAGAAAGATGTATGGGCTTAATTAATTGGTCTCCAAATGTTTGACTTTACATTTTCTACTACTGAATTTCATCCAATTTTTATTACAGCAGTCATCAAGCTCCACCAGCTCCTCCTGTACATTATGTCAGTCCTTTTCTGTTTTTGAAGGTACCTTTTTACTTCTTTCAATTATCACACTCTTATTTTTGTACTACTCATTGATGAAAATATTGAAGAGGCCAGTTGCTGAGAACTCTACTTGTAGCTTTTTCAGATACCTTCTTTTCAACACACTCCATTCTGTATTCTCATTTATTAAACTCCTACTCATTAAAAAAGCCTGTAGCTTCACTTATTTACTGTTAATGCTTTCATGAAATCCCATATAGATGCAAGGTACTCTGTCCTTTGTCTAGAAAATCATGTAGGTTCCCTAACAAGAGTATATATCTCAGTCTGGTGCAATTCACTTCTGGTAGATCCATGATTTGGTTTATGTTAATTTTGCCTTGATATTTCTGCTTCTGTCACTTCCATACTTTCCATATTTTCTTCAAAACTTGAGGTCCTACATCCTACAGATTAACGCAGTGGATCAGTAGTCGCTTAAATGACTGTTTTCCCTCTTCTTGAATAAGTTTTTATTTGCTTTTTTTTCACTTGTAGCAGTACAACCTGTGTCTTGACTGCTTATTGCACATGCAGGTTATTACACTGATTACCAGACTGGCCATTTTTTATTATGCCCGGATTCCTTCACTCCCGTCACTTGACTGTTTTAAGGTCATTTCCAGCTCATTATTACTGTGCCTGAAAGTGGTCAGTTCAGTTCTATTAGTCACCCTGTTGCTCTTCTCCTCACTGTTCTGTTATTATCATTGTCCTTAATGAAAGTAGGTAATAAATTGACAGTAAGGCAAACTGTTCATTCTTGCTTTTGGGCCGTCTTGTTTGTCTACCATTTCTGTCCTGTCCCATCTCTCCAGTTTCATTTGCTTTTGTTAGCCTTCTCTAATTGGAAAAGTCCTGATTTTTACCATCTTTGGAAAATTTAGTTTTTGGCAAGTCTTTTGATGCTTCTAGCTCTTAATGTAACTTCCTGAGCAAATAAGTCTCATTTCCCCTGTTGCCCTTGTCCTAGTCATTCTTTGCTTCCAGTTTCTTTGCAGTTTCTCTTGTTTCTAATGTGCAATGACCCAGACTCTCTTTTACCTTAATTTATATCTTTTTTGAAGAATACCTACCATTTGATATCATGATGGAAACATTTATTTGCACTGTGTTTCTCTTGGACATAAACTGCATATATAAACCTCTGCCACAGAAGTTGAAAATGCCTTCACCTTTTGTCATTAGTTTTGGACTTAGCATATAAGTATTTAATTCACTTCCTCTAGGCAGCATCTCCAAGGGGCATCAGCCAAATTTCTTTAACAACAAACAAATAATATACCACTACTTAGCCAGATGATTGGATGTACTGGTTTTTCCTCCCTTCTTGTTTCCTCTCTTGGGCCTCCAGAGGCCTTTCCCCTCTCTGGAATCATCCCTGTTAAATGTGAAGATAAATACGTTGTTGCTTGGCAGATTTGAATGAGTGTGGTGCTGGATTGTAGGAGATCCAGGTATGATCCACTCCCCTGAGTTTTCCCCTGCCAACAAGAGTGCTGTGGAGCATGCCTATCTTTTAAAAGCAATTTTTGCTGATGCCATGGAAGGCTACAGTTTATCTTGCAAGGAAAATGCCCTGGTATTTAGCACTAATTTTAGGAAGTGTAATCAAGATGGCTGTCTGGGATCCTTTCATTATCAGGGGACAACTGTAGGCAACTCCAGAAGATGGTAGAGTTTGTTGGGTGTCCTGGATGCTTTTGCCTTAGCACTTGTCTTCTGGAGCTGCTGCCCTCTGCACAGGAGATCCAGGCAGCCAGTGTGGGCTAAGGGTTCAGTTTTTAGATGAAGTTGGATGAAGTGAGTTGTGTATGCAAGACCAGCAGTGTGGCACCTGAAAAAATAAGCAGGAGACACTATAGATATGTCCTATCTACAGAAAGCCTGTACTTTTCTAAAGTTCTGTCCCTTGGAAGTAAGGCTCTATTTTAAGAGACATTTGGGTTTTAGTGGCAGTTCTGTGAGTACTTAAGTGGCTTTTGTCCCTGCTATGTTTTGTGTTAGATATTCCAGCCTTTGGTAAGTTGCATCAGCAAAATGTGGCTTAAAAAGGGAAGTCTGGAGGGAGATGAATGCAAATTTAAATTCCCCAATCAAGTAACAGAAATTGTTGCCTCACTTTATAGGAATATTATGCAGGTAGTAGCACTCATTCAATGAGTATAACAGTGCTTATAACCCAGTTTGAACTATTTCTCTGTGCTGTATACTTTGTATGGAGACCAGATAAAAAAACCAAAGTGTAGTTTAATATTTATAAACTATATAAATGCATAGCTATGTATAATGGAAGTGAGGGCTGCTGTAACTTTGTTTAGTTTGAATTCCAAGTGAACAACTCAGTTTATCTGTTTTTCCCTCAAGTTAATAAACCTAAGGTACTTATTTCTCTATTTCTCTGTTTCCAGAGTAAAGTAACCTTTGGATTAATTTATAGGCTTATTTTTTTCCTATCAAGCCATTGTGTGTTGATTTAAAATGTAAAGGAAGAATGAACCTGTGCTAAATTAGTGTGGAACGTTTTGACCTGGGTCCTATATATCAACACGAATAATTAATAGCTATACCACTGTATATATTGATGGGTGATTATTTATTAATATCTCTCTGATTTAAGAAATAGTTTAATTGGTATTTCTTAGATTGAGGGGTTTAATTCTTTTTGCCTCATTTTAGTGCTTCTTGTGAATGTTCTTGAGGGAGAAACTCTTAGATTTTGCTTGCTTTAAAACACATTAAGTTTTAAGAAAACAATAACGATGATAAATCTCACAGCAGAAATCTTGTAGCTGGAGTGACTGGTCACAGAGCATAGAGCTTCGTGGGACTTTAAGCCCTAAATCGTATGGTCTTTCATAATTGCATAATTACGGTGGGCTTTTCACATTTTCCTTCAAGGTAGCATTTTAGCTCCTAATGTATGTTGCAGGAAGCTGCATGTTTGGAATTGTGGGACTCCCTAGGAACTTATTTTACTAATGACCTCAGATACACAAAAAGCCAAATAGGTAGTATTGAGAAAGTTGTGTATTTGTTTACCTTGTTGCTTTTAATTATCAGTTTTATATAGATTAGTCTGATAAAGGGTACTCTTTACTTACTGTGCATAAGGACAAAAGAAGTGTTGGAAACAATACTTCAAAAGAAACCTGTCAAGAGTTCAGCCGTTTTAGCTTTTAACAGAGAACTTCTAGAAAATGAAGTTACTTCAAGTTACTGAAACTCTTAAGTGGTATTTTCAAGTATTTCTGGAAGTTTCTAGCATGGTGTGGATTTGGGCTGCTGTTGCTGTTTGGAAATGTTCTCATATACCCCCTTTTCACCAAAAATGGGAACTTTCGTGCAACTAGGTAACAATGTATAGAAGTTAAAAACTGGCATCCTGTTTGAGAGAGCAACTAGGAGGAAATGTTCTTGGAACATTTGTTGTGTCAAGATGCTGAGTGATGTAGTAATAGAGAAATGTTCTTGGCACCAGAAGATTTTTATAGGGACAATACTTGGGCAGTATACAGTGTAAAGCCCTTTGGAAAAGCATAAGATATTGCCCAAGAGATTACCTTGAATGTTTATGCCAGCTGCACAGGCATTTGGAAATCTAACTGTCCAGAATGTGACACATCATCACCCTTATACTGTGTGTGGGTTGCAGGCGATTTTAAAAATGTTTTTAGCACAGTGTAAGGGGAAGTAAAATCAGTCTGTGGCAATACAGAATATTCAGATTGCACATATGAAGGTGACAGCTGCTCTCATTAGAGTACCATCCTTTCCCCAACATCTGAAAATTTCCACACTGGGCTGTGCTGGAATTAGCCGCATTTGGTTAGCCCTTTTGGAAGCCAAAGAGAATTTTGTATGTCTGCTTTTTAGTTTGCTCACAATGCTGTGGGTCAAAATATAAATAATTGAGCATAGACTCAAGAGCTGGGCTGAAGTGCCAAATAAGTATTGAACCCTCTGTTAGATCTCCAAAAATAACAAAATGTGTGTTTGTGTGTGTTACCAAACTGGGGCACAGATGCAGAGGATTCAGGCAGGGAGTATAGGCTAGACAGAAACCTGGAAAGTAGCAATGTCAGGTTACTGCTTGATTCTTACTGTAGTGCTGTATCATCTTTCCAGGTATGTAGCTGTATCATGTATTTGTCAAATTAATGTTATTTTTATTGACCTGTGCAGGTAATTGCTTAAAAACATTCAAATAATTTCCTCTGGTACTAAAAGCTGATTTGTTTCTTTGTTACTCAGTTTCTCTGAGTAAAACAATGTTTTCTGCATCAGTTACTAAATTACTTTACAGTAATTAGTAAATTACTTCACATTTAACTTAGAAAACAATGGTTTTGACTACGGGGAAAAAAGTTCTTTTCGCACACTCATGTAATTTTTTCCAACCTGTCACATCAAATCATGTCTTGAATTTGACAATTCATTAAATGATCTGCTGTATCCTACATGCTGAGTAGACTGCATTTACATTTTGGTCCAAAAATTGCTCTCTGTTACTATAACAACCCAAAGCTTGTTATATATTCTTTATGTTTTTAAGATACTAATAGGGCAAGCAGCATGTCAGTTCAGAGCTAGCCAAAATACGCAGCGTTAATGTGGGGTCTTTGCAATATCAGGCTTTTCATTAAACTCACTTCTTGTATGACTCTATGGAAGGAGCCATGACCTACGCTGCAAAACAACATATCTAAAAACTATAATCCCTGTGAATTAGGCCTGTAGTGAAAACATTTTTTCTGAGTCCAAATCCTATGATCAGTTTGACTCAAACAACTTATAGATGAAAGTCCTGAATTTGTTTCTTCTTTTTTTTATTATTTTTATTTTCCAAAGTCTATTGCACAACATGGAACAGGAATAAAGACAAGGAATTATTATTCTCCCTGGATGTGCCAGCATTCTGGCATTCTCATTTTCTGTCAATTTGTCCATATAGAAATATTTCAAATGTACAACTTAATACTGTTAGGCTTTCTTCTCTTAGGATAAAAAAGAAAGAGAGCAGGAAATGCTACATTGCTGATTTGAAACACTGTTCAAATTGGGTGAAATCCAATTTCTATCCAATAAGTCTTTGACATATAATTTTTATTCTGTGCTTTTATAATACCTGAAAAATATCCATATATGCATATATAAACACAAACACTAATGCATAAAATCTCAAGTGGCTCTATGTATTATTTGCCAGAGACTGCTTTGGGGGATTATTATTTTTTTGATTAAATGAAACTGAAGCTTGTGGAGAATCCCGAAAGTTGTATGTTTTGAATTTGGTACCAGAAGGCCAAGAATGGTTCAGGACATTTTAATAGAGATTTGCATCCACATTTGGAGAAGTCTTTGAGGCGTTTGTGGTTTCTTAGTCATCATATTTACCTTTGTTTTTAAACGTCCCCATCTCTAAAATATTACAAAGCTCTTAATATTCAAGGCTAAATAATAAACTTTGTAAAGCTGATTTTGCATTGTTCTGAGGAAACTGATCTTCTCTATTTATTTTTTAAGGGAAATACATGCAGATGATGAATATTCTGAAACCAATTGCATTTGATGTGATCCACTTCATGTCTCAGCTCTTCGATTACTATCTGTATGCAGTCTATACGTTTTTTGGCCGAAATGACACGGTAGGTAGAAAAATCATTCATTTCCAAGTATCACCTTACACACAGAGTGAGAATGCAGACTCTTTCTTAAAATACTACCTAATATGTAATCCCCAGAAAAACTAGTGACAACATGATGGATTTGAATGGAGGAATAAGAAGAGTCTGATTGCTGATTAGATCAGAAATAAGGGGAATAAGTACTGGGAGCATCATTATCACTGGGACATGAATCCTATTATGTTTTGAATAGATTCTGTGCTCTCTTCCAGCAGTATTTTGAAAAGGATAAAAGCATGAAATACCTGAAAGTAGTGGCAGAAAGTGGGGAGCAAAGGCACAGTCTGCAGAAGGGTGGTGGTTTGGATCCTAGAGATTAAATTTTCCTATATATATTTTTCTATAACTTAGGTAAGAATAGAAAAAGGAAGAGGAGAGGAGGGACATGAAAGTTTAGTAATTCAGGCTTAAGGGGTTTGAAATACTTTTTCAGATCTACTATTCTTCTGTCATACTAATTGCATTAATGAAAACAAGTGGGTTTTGGGTGATTTTGCGGTTGAAATAAGTGCTTTTTGGCAATGTTTGTACATAACATAGATCAACTTTCAACAGAATTGTCATAAAGCATTTCTGAAAAGCTGAATGTAAAAACAGTTTTCTACTCTCTTGGCCCCTAATTTACTCCATAAGTAATAATATTGTGGAATTCCAAAATCGTCATCTCTTGGCAAATTATGTGTTTTCAGGCTCAACATATGGTTCTGAATGGTTTTGAGCTGTTCTCTTTGGCAGGATAAATGTAATTTTGCAATTTGTTTGTGTTTAGAAGATGGGAGAGGCTTTGTGTGTGTTGATTTTTTTGGGGGGTGGGGGGGGAATGTTGTTTTGGTTTGTTTTTTTTGTTAAGACAATTGATTTCCCTTTGTCTTAGTGACCTGCTGTGGTATTCATATTGTATTGTGTTTTCTTTTTTTTCTCCTTCTTCACCTTTTGTGTTTTTGAAGCCCATACCAACTTCCTCACTCTGCACTTCTAGCAGAGAACAGCACAGTGCTAGGCAGGTAAACATTATAGCAGATGGGTGGTAAAATTGTGATTTTTTGTAGTGTGACTAATTTTTGTTTGTCAGATGATTTGCAGTGGGTAACACAAAACTTACAAAGGGTCTATGAATATAATAAACCCTCTTGTAATGCTGTCTAAATGTCCTCACTCCCCACAGTGTTTATAAACCTTGAGAAAGTAGAGATGGGTGATGGTATGTGATTTAGACCACTGAGAGTGTTCTTGTTTTATTTAATTTACAAAATAGCATCAAATGGGATTTTTAAAAGAATGGTGGTAACGTAACTTCCTTAAATGGTTGAAATTCTTTGCCAATATTGTGTTTATGTTCTGTGTGTGAGCTAGTATGCACATAAGGACCAGTGACTAATTGTACACGGTTCATTACCAGTTCAGTGAAAACCACAATTTGAAAATATAGATGTTGAGTTCTCTGTCCGGTCATGATGCTCAGTCATTGCTCTCCGAAGGCCTCTTTAGGCTTTCTTCACTGCCAAAAGTTGCACACCATTGTAAACAGAACTGCTCTTTTAAAACCCTTTTAATTTTTGGTATACAAATGAAGGGTGCCTTTCATCAGTATCTCAAATTATGGAGCAACTTTATATGATATTAAAAGGCATTGTCTATGTTTAATATCTGCTCGCTGAAGTGTAAGACATTCATGAACATGTGACAGAGCAGTCTTCCTTAACAGGATGTATTTGAGTTGAGGTTTAATTTTTTATTTTTTGTCAAGACATTATAATAATTTGTAAACCAATGGCTGTTCTGAAGGAAAACAAGTTTTTTTTTTTCTTTTTTTTAGACTATAAGTAGTTATGTAGAAGTGGTGATGAGTGTTTTGTAAATTGTCTAGTGCTTTGCTTCCTAGCCTTACTAGGTCATCAGCTTGTGCAATTTAAATATCCACCAATTGGCATATAGAAATAGCAAAACCTTCCACAAATTAAAGCAGTTGTATTGATGAGAGACACGTTCTGTCTGAAAGTCATGAGGTTCTATCCTTGTGCAATAACGTTGAGCAACGATCTTTTTGTCTTGCTTTGTTTGGTGTTTTTTTCCTCCCCTCATACATATGGATGTACAATTCTGACTTCAGGCTGTAACTGGTTGTCTGATAAATCTGAAGTTCTTGATGTTTTAAAGAAATTTAAGTTTGTTTTTATGATCTTTTTCATTCAGATATATGTCAAATGTGAAATTCCCATTTTATAGAAAGAAATACATCATTATAGAGTAAGTGCAAGTTAATGGTAGCTGCTGAAAGTCAGTGATTGAAGGGCAGAATGAGAAATAATTAGTGGCAGATTCTGTGATGTGTAGTTTCGATGGTGCAGGTGTAAATTTCTTAAACTGAAATTTAATGGCTGAAACTTGCAAATACTTTATATATATATA
>NW_008587748.1:0-3607 GCF_000691845.1 Merops nubicus
TGCAAAGTGGGCCTCGCCTGCGGCCCCGGCAGGCTTCGGATCGGCCCCGGTCTTGCTCTGACCCGCGCCTATACTGGGTGTTAACGGCTCCTTCATACATACATGTATTTTAACTGACTGGCTCCTGCTCTGATGTGTAGCGGTTTTAAATGTACTGCACTTTAAAGTATTTTAAAACACACATGGATTTTATTTCTACTTTTTTTTTTTCCTTTACTCTGTTTGGCTTTGAAAAAGTGGTGAAATATTTGCTTTAAAGTAAATATTAAACTTATAACCTCCTTTCTTTTGGACTTTGACTCACTTGGATTCTTTCCCTTATGTTTGCGAAATGGGGGGCTTACCAACTTTAACTTTTTTTTTTTTTTAATCTGTTTAGTAGATACTTGAAATTAATGAGCAGAGTTAATACTTTTTTCACTATGCTGTGTGTATAACTGAAGTAGTAACACAAGAAGGGCATTTCTCTGCCCTCTTTTTCATTCTGGCCCTCACCCGGGAGCTTCTGCTGAGGCGTTAATAGTCAAAGGCACACAGTACTTCCAGTTTCCTGCACAGAGCTTGGTATGTCAAAAGTTAGTACATTGGGGTAGATGGTAAAACTTTTAAGGTCCATTTACTTTTATCAGTGAAGCCTGCAATAACATTTTGCCTAGGAAACAAACAGTCTAGCTGTTCGGAGGATCGTACTGGAAGGCAAGATGCCTACCCTGCAGATCCTCAGTTCAGGGTATGAAAGAGGTATGTGCTATTCTCAGCTCTGATTCAGTTCAGGCCTTTAGAGTGATGCTCTGGTTGCTGCAGGGGTGAAACACAGATAATAATGACTCCTCTTGGTATTTGGTTGGGTTTTTTTTTTATAAAGCTGATACACCACACTGTGTGGACAGGTGAGAGCCAGGAATTAGTCCTAGATAAAATACATGAGCAAAATAAGCTTATTTAAATGCAAATCTCTAAAACTCATAACTGTCACCTAAGGTCTCTGAAGTCCTTGGGAAACTCTTCATGATATTGCAGCCTGAGGAAATTAAATGTTCTCTTAAGGCCACGTTGTTCTCCTTCAAGATTAGCCTAATGCTGCCCTAGCCTAAACTTGCAGTTCTGTCATCATGGGTTGGCCACTACCAGTTTAGGTGCTATGACAGTTTGGTTTTGTGCCTTATGTTGCACCAGCAGAGCTGCTGCACAATTGGCATGGTGCATTCCCTCTGGAAACTGATCCACACAGGAAAAAAGTGCAGAGAGATGTAGATCTCTTCCTCTTCCCCACTCTTATTTCATTCTCCGCTCCAACTCGCCCTGTGACCGTCAACAGGCTGGGGCAGGAGGTAGGAACGAGCACTTGGGTGGGGAGGTCAACTGTGAAGCAGCATTTGCAATTAATTGCGTTATGGTCTTTAAGTCAATCAGGATGATCGGAGGGTGCAGTGCACAGGACAGCTGAGCCGATGAGCAGTTTGGTGCAGCAAATACAAGTTCTATTTACTCTCTGCTGCTTCTCTTGTACACTCTGCAGTGATCATTTCATCCCTCAGTGACTTAGTTGAGCTCACTAAACTGGCAGAAAAGTATTTCCTTCATATGTGCATATATATATATATATATATGTGTATGTTTACTTTATTGGGTTAGTTACTGTTGTAGTGTTAGTTTTTCAACATTATTGGCTGGCTGATCCAAGTGACTGCACACCCTTGGCACACACGGGTGGGAGAGGGACAGAGAAACTGGAGGTGGAGAAGTTGATGGAACCAATGAGAAGCTGCACCAGCAAAGGGCAGTGCAAGCCAATTGTGAAACACCAGTCGGTGAACCCTCAGCCTGCGCATTTCAGCCTCCAGTTTGTCTCTGGGCTTGAACAGGGTCCAGCAGTTGGCAGAGGTTCCCTGAGAAGACCAGCTTGGAGCTTACCTTGTGTGTACAGAGGTCTGTGCGCATTCATAATGTGCAGTGGACTCGTAAGAAATTACTTGGCCTGCTGATTAGAGCATTAATTCACAAAGCAGAAGACCTGCGTTCAGCCTGAGAGGGTTTGGGATCACATGACCTGGCTGCTGGCGAGTTCAGGAGCCAAGTAAAAGATGACAGATTCCTGAGCGGGAATACAGCAGCAGCCTAGCTGTTGAAGTTGGGAGGAAGAAGTTATAGGTTGTGGCTTTGTTTCAATCCATTCTTTCGATTTTTTTATCCCATTACAGGTCTAGGAAAAAAACGTGTAAATGGTCCTGGCTGCTAGGACTAGAAAGTAATGCTACATTCAGTGGGGTGACAGCCAAATTGCTCAGCCTTCCCAGTTTTGTGTTTTTCCTGTCTCCTGTTAGTCTTATTTTATTTCTTTTCTCCTGTCTAAGTTTAAGAGGAAGAATGAACCTTTTCCTTTTGTACAAAGTAAAGTGGTAAGAGCTGTTTCCCAGGGCTTTGAGGGTGAGGGGTGCGGGATGGTTTTGAACATTCTTGGTGATGCTGAGTTTATGTTCTTTGCGGCTGGGCTAAATGCTGTGGCTGCTGCACCATTTTGTAGCCTGAGCTCTAGCAAAGGTAGGAGTTCAGACACTCTGGGCAAGGACCATGTCTTTTGTATAAAGAAACTTGAATGCCTGCATCAAGTTTTCTGAATCCCAGTGTTGGGAAGCTAAGGTATTCCAGCTTTTAAATAGGCTGTAGCTAAGGTTAGATGTTACATGTGCAATGATACATTGCATCGTTGCTGCCTGAAAGGCCGGTCTTGCCCTCAAATTCTTCTGCTCAGCTCTGTTGTCCCATCCGTTTACTCTTAGTGTGTCTAGACCTTGACTGATTGCAGTTCAAGCCAGTTCAGCTTACAGAAAACCATTTTGGATTATTTGGAGGTTTTTGCTCGAGTTAGTTATGAAATCTCAGTGAATTCAGAATTCCAGTATGAGGAAAGGGAAAGTGAGTCTGGGTTCCCTTTCAATGGCAACAAGGTATATAAATGGGTCCAGCATTAATGCACGTGTGCATTTTCACAGGAGAGCATAAACCTTGAGCAGCAAATGCCTTTTAGTGCAGGGCTGAAGCACTTTGGATGTTGCACAGCACAGTGCCACCTTTTAAGTATACCTATGTGTTATCATTGCCACTCCATCCTCAACTCAGATTTTGTTGAAACTAAGACACTAAATAGTATCTTTTTAAACTACTTTGTTTTGTGGCACCTTTTTATCACAGGTTTTCAAAATCTGGTGTATCTGGCCTCTCACAGCAAAACACGCTCCATCCGGCTCTCTCAGTCAAGGAGAACAGATTAAACCAACAGCATGGGACCTTAATTAAAAAAATCCAAAACACTGTCTGAAGCAGTGAGGTGCCATCAGTCATACCCTTTACTATTTGTGCTGTATTGCTTAGATCTTATTATCATTGCACCTTTTTACTGCTTTAGTCAGGGGTGATGAAATAAGGGAGTGGTTTATTACAAGACTTCACCTAGTTGAGATAAAATATTTAGGTAACCTGCACCACACACTTACGATGCAAAACTGAGACTTGGGAGGAAATTGCTTCAGGAGTTTACATTTTCATGTAGACATCTTAATAAATGCAAACAAGTAGCTGAGTTTAACCCCTTGTCTGCACAGGATCA
>NW_008587748.1:3631-51260 GCF_000691845.1 Merops nubicus
CCTTCCCTGATAATAGAGAAGGGGCAGCAACTGAGTTAGCAACCATTTCTCACTTCCATCTGCATCTGATATCTCTCTGCCTGGTGGAGGAGTCAGGATGGGGGAAAACTCTGATATCTCTCTGTGCCTGGTGGAGGAGTCAGGATGGGGGAAAACTCTCAGACACTGTTGGATTTGCCTTCCTCACTTTATTTTCTCTGCTCCACAGATCCTGACCTAGTGGAAGAGTTTCCCAGCTTCTTGGTGAGCCTTACATTTTATGGAGGATGAAGGTCTCTAGGCTGAAACCCATCCCTGCTGATTTACTACTGGCGACCTCAGGGATAGGTTCTGGAAATCAGTTTGTCTTCCCTCTATCCTCATGTCCTCTTGTCTTGGATACCTGGAGTGATTAGCTTGTTTCTGCTTTCCTGTTCTTACTTCATACAAGGACTTAGTAACAGACACTTTCCTGAACTGCTACTTGTTTTTATTTATTTTAAAACATCTTTTAAACAAACATATCTTCCTTTACAATAGCAGACAGTGGTTGCTGAAGGTAATTATATGCTGTGTTTTGGAATCTTTAAGGATTTCACATATTGCTTCCAAAAACCCTGAGTGTGTGATAACCCTCACAGAAGAAATACCTATTGTGAATGGCTTTTGGTCTTTTGAGAACAAATTTTTGGCTCCTGGATTATTGACAAAATAAAAAGAAATTGTGCTTCTTGGAATTTTAATTTTTAATGCAAGCTCTTGCTGGGCAGTAGAGGGCCTACACAATGTCTTTCTATGTCAGTGTGAAAAAGAAAAAAAAAAAAACTGCTAGGTTTGAGCCTTCTAAACTGTGATTGCCACCGGAAGTTCTTCTCAAGAAACATCCCTAAATGAAAGTTGCTAGGATACCACTTGTGGGATGCACAAATAACATTCAGTTTCTAAACAAATCACTGAAACTTTTTTTTTTTTGCTCATATTTTGTTATTAAATGGTTACATTTTATTTGAACATAAGATACCTGGCTTATTCTATTTACATGCTCCCATATAAAACTTTATGCTGTATATAATTAATTTTTTTCAGCTGACAGTAGTATTCTATAACATAGAGTATGTTACTTCAGGGGAAAAAGGAAGTGATTCTTTGACTGAGTTGCCAGCATGGTGAGTTACTGCAGCTGGCAGCAGTGTCACTGGATCTTCAAGACTGTCACATTACTTTTAAGCAGCAGGCTGAATGGAGCAATTTTATGCATAGCAAAAATGCTTTGTCTTATTTTTAAATAAAAAGAGAATGTTTACAATCTGATTGGTAAGTAGTTTTTAACTGAAAAAAATACCTGGGATGAGACAGAATTTATTTTGTCTGTTTAGAAACAACAGGATGTGCTGCTTCTGCTCTGCAAAGGTTTTGCAGAGCAAAAAAAAAACCTCTCTCCTAGACCTTTTGTGTGGAAGCTTCTGTCCCCTCTTCCCAGCTGGAGTGGCTGGACTTCCCCCTTCATTGGCTAGCTGCACAGTGTCGTCAGCGGGGTGGTCATACTGGGACAGGGGTGCTACATTTTAACCGGAGGCTGCTTATCTCCTCTCTCTTTGTGCATCTGAACGCAAGTACTCCCTTCCTCAGGCTGGCAGCACATAGGATTGAGTAAGTATGTTCTCTGTTCGGGTTCAAATGTCTGCACACGGTTCTGAGGGACTTGTCAGAAAATTATGTAGTGTGTATAGTTCAACTTATTGATAAAATTCGCCTTAACAATTACTGTTTAATTACAACTGTCAATGGGCAGCACTGGAAACATGCTTATTTGGTTTAACATTAGTGTAGGAGACAACAGCCTGCTACATGGTTTATTCTTTTTTATTGCTTTTTTTTTTTCTTAGGTTATTGTCTTTATATAATTCATCCCATTGTTGTAGTCAGTCCCTTATTCTTTTATCTTTTCTTTTTGTTTGAATTGCAATACAAGAGAGGTTTAACTTGACTTGTGTCTCGGATACGTGTACCACAACTGCTAATTTTTACCTCAGTGTGGTAGGATTTTTTTATTGTAAGTAATCCTTAAAGATTCTCTGCAATTTTGCAACATGTATTTTGTCAAACACTGTTCATTAGAAAGCTATTGGTCTCGCCCAGCCTAGAACTGCAATTAAATTTCAACACCAGTGTATTTAGTTCATAGTGAACATCTGTGTTAATTTTCTTTATTTTACCCTTTTGCTCATGTTTAATTTGTCTTTACTCTGTCTGGATGTTTTACCTGAAAATATCACTCTCTGAAAAAATAATTCCGTCATCAACAGATTAAAATACGTCAGCAAATGACATACAAACACCTTCTAAAACACATGTGGGTTCTTCCACTTTGTTACAGTGGGTTGGATTTAAAAATCAGGCTCACCAGACACATTGCATAGCACCCTCAGAGCAGAAGGTGTTTCCTGCGTAGTCCAGGTCCTCAGGAAGGATGGGTTTCTCCAGGGTCAGAGCTATCAGAACAGCTTTATTCAAGTCAAGCATGAACAACTAAGTCATCAGTTGGCTGAAAATCTGCTTTCTATCCAGTCTTATTGCTCTTCCCTTAGATATCTCATGTTTGGGGTTTTTTTTTCCCCCTTTTCTATTCTTTTGCTTAGGATGTGCTTTGTGTTAGTCATCCTCTCTTAGCCTCCCACAAAGGGGGGACCACAGAGGAGTTCTGACTTTTTGTTGCTCTTTGAAACAGAGCTGTCACCTGTGTGCATTCAGGCGGCATTGTGTGTGCGTGTTTGGGTTTTTTCTCTGGGCTCACCTTGGGAAGAGGCTTTGTACCTATGGGTAAGCGGGGGTCAATGACCAGCTGCTTGACAGAAGAGGCAATGGGGAGCGACGAAGGGTTGCGTGTTGTGTGTGCTGGGATTACAACAGGGAGACTGGTTGTTCCTTTTGACCAAACTCTTATCTGGGCTGCGTTCCTCCTCCCCACAAATGGGAGGTGATTTGTAGAGCAGAGGGGCACTCAGATCTCTTCACTGGCCATGCAAAGCCCTTTGAATAAATTGTGCCTTTTCCAGAACAAAACTGGTTTTGTTTATTCTCATTTCTTAAATTCTTAAGCCATTTTTAATAGGTTTAGATTATTATTTTGCATACGTTACGAATTAAAGCTTTTAGATTTTTTTTCCTAGTAGTTCATGCTGCACTTGGCCTTAAGACCACCTGCCAATTTGTAGCTGCTCACTTTCTGCTCTGCTGAATAGCTTCTTCAGGAACCATTTGGCCTCTGTGAATGAAAATCTCATTTTAACCAGTGCAGTGGCATCATTTGTGTATGTAACTTGTAGCTCTTAACAGCTTGTTCTTTGAAGAGCTTAGGAGGCTAGCCTTTGCTTTTCAATGAACTCCAGGTAAAGGTATATGTACTTATTTTATAAATTATGTAATTCTTTATTTACTATTTCCTGAGTTCCAGAGAGTTTTTTTTCAGTGTAAGTGAACTCTTTTACACTCTTGCTAGCTGTGTGGTGTCATTGTCAGGACAGCAATACCGAGGTGACATATACCAGTAAACAAGTAGGAAATACGCTTAGAAGTAAATATGTCTTTAAAAAGTGAAGGCTACCTTTCAGAGCTGCTCAAATTAAAAATTGTAAGTTTGACATCAGTCCAGTATGAGTTATGTGTACACACACAGTGACATAGTGAGGGCAAAACAGAGAGTTCCTTTCATTTTTGTGACTGTTTTGTTTCCAAACTACTGAAAAGGTTTTGGACAGTTTGAAATTGTAATGAAGTTGCAGCCTTCATTCACATACCTGCTTTCTGGAGGCCAAGAGAGTGTTAATGGGTATTTCTAAAACTCAGTAGAATGGGAGAGGAGTGGGTGTCCCACAGTACCTTCTCAGAACAATCTTCTTTGTTAATAACACCTAGTCTTTCCTGTTGCTTGCCTCCCGGTTGTCCTACCCCAAGAAGAGCCAGAGCTGGAAGTTGATTTCCCTGTGCCATTGCTTTTAGCCTTTCCTTTTCATAAAATATTTAGAGCTCTTTCAGAGCTTCTTGACTGGTCCCGTTCAGCTCTCAACACTGTAATACTGTGTTCATACCGTTGGTTCATCAGAAGAGCTTTGCCCTTTCCATACATGGATTCTCCAGGTATTTCCAGGCTACACATCACAGCCAGGTCACTTTTGAGGGTTTTTCCTGGTTTCTGTTTTGTTTTGTTTTTTTTTATATCCAGACTTCTGTATAACTTTGAGCAGCTGCCAATCTGACTAAAAGAAAACCAGGATGGATTGCCCTGCAGGTTACATCTGTGTTCCGGAACAATTCGGTCATTGACATTTAGTTTATGTCGCATCTGATTCAGTCAGTGATCCTTTTTCATGTACATCTCTCTGTTGTTTTTTGTTTTTGTTTTTGTTTTTTTTTAAACCAATAAAACCCATATAGAAATACCACTTCCTGAAACAAAGTGACATTCACCTCTGTTGTGAGTTGTGTTGCACCCAGCCCTTAAAACCGTGGTCTGCGAAGCTCTTGCTTTTCTAACCTCATGTGGCTAACTCTGGCTGTTTCCCTTGTGTTCTGGTTTTATGCAGACTAATGGCTGATCGAGTGCTTGTGATTGGCAGTGGAGGGAGAGAGCATGCACTAGCCTGGAAGCTGGCCCAGTCCCCACATGTAAAACATGTGTTTGTTGCTCCAGGAAATGCAGGAACAGCTGACAATGGAAAAATTTCAAATTCAGGTAAAACCAAAAAAAGAACATTTTGAAATGTGTAATTCAACCAGTAAGTTGTTCTAGTCATCAATCTGAAATCACAGCTGTTAATATGAAAGGATTATTGTTACTATTTGGACGTGTGAAATAGATCATATAGATGCAGTTAAAAATATGTCTGAGTGAAGCTTTTTGCAACTGACACTCATTTTATATACTCTCAGTTGTGACATCTAATTTTTTAGGTTTGGGGGTGAAGGATGCAGCCAAAACTCCATCTGTCTGATGCACATTCCAATGGGAATACAGCTTGGGATAGCTGTTGTAGTTCCTGCCTCCCAGCAGCCTAGCAGGGAAGGGTGGTAGTTTCTCTTTGTTCCAATCAACAACAGCTGGTTGATGAACAGCTAAAAAGTGCCTGAAGCAAATGCCAGCACCTAAAATTCTAAATTCACTACTATATTCTCAGAAGCACATTGAAGCTCTGGGATCCTTACAACCTTTGATGAGAGTATTTTCTGCCCTGAAATGTTCAGCCATAAGAAAACAGTCATTCCTTTGTCTTGGTGACTTTCAGAAGTTAAGAGCATTTTCAAATGTTCATTTCTTTGTACTGACTGCCTGTTTTGAGCTTCTAGCTTAGTATGTTAAGCTCTGACTGGCTGTAATTGAAACTATTTATAGTTATTAGTTTTGAGAAATCAAGGTATTTCAAATTGAACATCTAAAGTTACATGCTGCATTTAAAAAAAAAAAAAAAAAAAAAAAAAAAAAAAAAACAACCCTGCTCTGAGGTGCTTGCCTGGAGGCACACAGTGAATCAGTACAAAACCAGGGGTAATTACAGAGATTCTGGTATTGTGTCCTTTATATAACAGATCCCAAATTAGGTACTTTAAACAACTGACTTAGGTTTCCACTTTAAAACGTGATAACATAAAGAATTAAAGTTAACATAGTTAACATGAAACATATAGATCAATTTTCTGCATTCATATACATATGTGAGGAAAATATTTTTTTGTTACTATCTCATGTGGAAACATGGATCTTGTTAGATTATTGTAAAGAAGGTAATTATCATATTCAATTCCATTGGAATGCTTAATTACAGGCTGTTTAAATAACTTTAATTTCTCTGACTAGTCACAGTATCGTAAGTATTTTTTTGTTCTTTCTATTTGGCCTCTGAGCAGAGGGCCCAAGGAAGGGCCTGACAGGAAAGTCATGTTTTCTGCTTTACCCTCATGCTAAATGGAGTCAATGCCAGTCTGTATGGCCTGCAGAATGGTAATTTCAGTATTTTTTCAAAAGTGTTGTCTTTCAAAAACTGCTGTGCTTTTCTCTCACCTTGTTATTCCATAAACAAACCTGCACCTTCAGTGGTGCAAAATATTTGAGTGTGTACATAATAATGCTCAAGCTAGGTCCATGAAATCTACCATGTGTACTAAAAATATTTTTTTTGTAGACCATGGACTCACTTTGGGAGAGAAATCTTCAGCCAACAAGGAGGCAGGAAGAATTTAGAATTTGTGGAGAGTTTTACTTGCTTAGTTTTTAAGGAAACAATGTGTTTTATCTGCTCAGGCATTTTAGTCCTACCACTGAAGTCTAGATTTTAACTCGGGGAAGAAAATGGAAAACAGCTTTATAGAAGCATGTGAGCTCTATTACATTGTGTGAGCCTGGGTAACAGTGTCTTTGAAACTGCTACCATTGCTTCTGGGTTTTTTTGGTATAATGAAGACTTGGCTCTGAAAGTTCACCTTCCTTCCATGGTTCGTGAGACTGCCTTTAATTAGCATTGCAATTCTGTTTCTCAGATGATTTCTTAAACATATAAGGATAAGCTTAAATTTCTAAATAACCTTAAATACTTCATGCCTTGCTGGTATCTAAGTGAAAAAAAAAGTGTTTTCATGATTAATTTGAGTCAGTAATAGTTTCTGACAATAGAGACAGATTTAGATTGAGTGACTACATATAGTTTTATATTCAAATTATATTTAATTGGCAGGGCATTTTTGATGCCAGAGGAGTACAGAGTGGCTTGCTGAATCCAGAGACAGACATATGCTTGTCTGTGGATGAACTTCAACATCCTGACACCTCCTTCCATCATATTTTAGCTCTCAGCGTAACTTAGCTTCAAGCTCTAGCTTTGAAAACCTTGGTCCAAGGTCCTTCTGTCTGATTTGAAAGGAACATCTAGCTGTTGTTTTGAGAAATGAAATGCAGCTACAAAAATGTCCCCTTTCTGTTTACATCCTGAGGAAAATGATGTTTGGCCGGGGGGGGAAGGTAAAGTCACATATTAATGATGTGATTTATTCCTTTCCGCTTATTACGAGGACACTCACAGATCATGTAAATCTGGTGCCATATTCACTGTTTGTATCACTAGTAGATCAGACCTGTGGCAAGACAGTTTGGAGTGAAAAGCACAATCACCTCATGGGCTGTTTCCCTGCTCCCCTTTGTATGGAGTAATCGTGGGGAGCAGGAATCATTCCTCTTCGGTTGCTCACCAGAGGCCCCACGGTTTTTGGTTGGGATCTGCTGTTCTCCAGCTGCTTTCACAACAGCCCCATGGCACTGAAAGATAATATTGACCTTTACATTAATCAGTACTTTAAGGCCAAGTGTGTTACAGTTTTGTTTTTGCTCTCTTGTGAACCAGAAATCAATTGGCATAAATTGCATGTCGAAGTCAAAGGCCTGTGCTTCTCCTTACTTAAAAATGGTGGAAAAAAGTTAATTGAATTGTTAGATAGGTATCAAGGATATTGGTTTTATTAATGTCCATACTGGTTTCCCCCCTCCCCAAATAAGGCAAATCTATAACCAAGATGTAGGTTTCAGCTAGTTAGTTTTATGCTATCTCTTAGGCAGAAATAGCTGCCTCTCGTGGGGAAGCAGGAAGTTTATTCATACAGGATGGCAGGAGCACAGTGGGCACCAACACAAAATCATGTCTGTTTGTCCAGCAGAAGCTGCTCTTTTACTGCCTCTCCTTTCTCATGTCACTCCCCCAGAAATTAGCTGGAAGAGACCATCACCTCCTGGTGTGCTTGCCAGTACAGTCACCAAGAGGAGATCATGGGCAAAACTTAAAGCAAAGTAGCCCAGCTGCAAGGAGGGGCTGTGCTGTGCTGTATCATGCTCCCTTTGCCAGCTTCATGCCCTGATGTCTTAGTCTCCTCCCCAAAGGGCAACCAATCCCTGCCAAGCCGTGCTCACCATGTTTTCGGCTCTCTCTGGGTCCATGTTGCCATCCTCTGTAGACCTTGGCTTTATTTATTCTTGATAAAAGCAGTGGAATTGCATTGGCTTGCGTAATATTTTTTATCATGAGGCAATATTATCATCTTTTGTGCAAGTTTTTTCTTTTGTTTACACAGTTTGGGGTATTCCAAGTATCATCATATTAAATGTTTGTTTATGGGAAGATAAAAACCCAAGACCAAATATCCTTACCCATAATTACAGCAATTGCCCTTATTATCAGCCTAATGCAAGAAAAAATGTTCAGATTCCTTTGTTTCAGTGCAGTGTGGCAATTTTTAGTTGGCACTAAGGAAGGAAGGAAGGAAGAAAGAAAAGAAAGCAGGTGCAGTCCTACCATCAGCCACTTGTTTCTGTCCCCTGCACTGTGCTGGCCTGAACATCTGTAAAGCTTCATGATGACCCTACTCAGGGAGGAGACTGGCTGAAAAAAAAAAGATTTTTTTTTTGCTTATGAGTTATTTTTCACTTGGATCCTTCATGATGATTCTTGAGTTGGCAAATGGGATGTTCCTAGAGATGAGACCAGTTTACTGTATGGCAGCGCAGAAGGACTCAGACCTTCTCAAACTTTCAAGAGCAAGGTGGGTTGACAATGCGTGTCAAACCACAGCCTTTGCTTGGAGGTTTGGTGGTGTATTTTGGTCTCAGCCTTGCATGTAAGACTGTATATTAGCGTATGCCTCAGTATTCCAGATTCACAGTGACCTGCCATTCAGGAGTGCGAGACTGGTGAAAATCCTGCTTCAGTGTTACGTGACAAATTAGTGCTACGCAACTGTAATGAATGCAGTCTTTTTGTGTCTTTGACAGCGGTTTCGATCAGCAATCATGCTGCACTTGCCCAGTTCTGCAGAGATCAGGAGATCAGGCTGGTTGTGGTTGGCCCAGAGGTTCCTCTTGCTGCTGGTAAGAGAAAGCAAACTAAAAAGCATAGCCTTGATAATTCAGGAAGGAAAGTAAACTTTAGTCCCCATATTCTGTGCACCACTCAACAGCCTTCAGTAGGAATGGAAACAGATTTTCTGTGGCAGTTTCCCTGAAATTCAGGGTTATGCTGTGATGAAAATTAATTTCTGAAGGGTATTATCTGAACAATGCAACAGTTAAAATATCGTTAAATGTTCAGTTTCTTTTTAAGTGCTTGGGATTAGTAAAAGAGGTATCAAAGTGTTTCCATGTAGGAACCTTAACTAGATTTTGATTTTCTATGGAATCTTAATTTTCTTAAATAATAATAATTTAGGGAAAAAAACCACCCAACCCACATTTATAAACATGCTGATAATTTTTCTGTTTTAATCTTTTACATGATCAACAATTGTCATCTTCACAAACCTCTTAGTTAAAAGCTATAATAAAACCAAAAAAGTTGTCATCTCTTACCAAATGCAGCAGATCTGCTCAGCCCCAGATATTACAGGGTTACCTCTCCTGATTACAGTGAAGAATGCACCCAAGGCCCATCTGGTAAAATAGATACTGAGGCAATATATATGGCTTATCATTCCTGACATATTTGTCCAACAACCCAGTGCATCTGCAGACTTGGACTACCTATAAATCATCCAGTGATTTATAAATGTTTTTTGTCTTGTCATTTTTAGGAATTGTTGATGACTTGACAGCAGCTGGAGTAAGGTGTTTTGGTCCAACAGCAAAGGCGGCTCAGCTGGAGTCCAGTAAGAGCTTTACCAAAGCCTTTTTGGATCGTCATGAGATCCCAACGGCAAGATGGAAATCTTTTACTGATCCTAAAGCAGCATGTAGCTTTATTAACAGGTAAAATTCTTGTTGTTTTAGAAGTATTTCTTTTACAGCAATGTGCAGTGTGCTAGGTACCCAAAACAAACAATCAGTTGGTTATTAATGTATCGGTATTTTTGGCTGTGATGGAACATCTGTGAAGGTTTTAAAGGATAATGTAAAATGACACTATCACACTGCAATAAGTCTGATAATTAAATGGCTTTTATTTACAGATTTAAGATTAAAATGAAGTTCAGTGTTCAGTTTAGAGGAGAATACAGGACAGCTTTTATTTTTCTCAAGTAGCCTACCATGGGAATCCAGCTTGCACCCTGATAATCATGTGTTCCACCGTCTTTGTAACTTTTCCCCACAAATACAAAATCTGCATCAGAGACTTACTCAGCAAATGATGATCTGCTAGTCAGGATACAATCCTAGTGGCTCAAAAGTGATACAACAGTAAGTTATTAAAAGGAGAGCAGCCTTTCAGGACAGTAATGAAATTCAGTGGTGGGGAAAAAACAGGAAGCAGAAATCCTTCACAGGCAAAGCATAGCAAGAGAAGCCTCATTTTTACATGTGTGTTACTCTGTAAGGTAAAGTGGTTGCTATAAAAACTGAGAATTATCTTTCAACTATTGAAAAGTGTAAAATGCTTACAAAATATATTTGCAATACAGTGTCTACTATTGAATTTCTCTTCTCTGTCTTTGAAGTGCAAACTTCCCTGCTTTAGTTGTAAAAGCTAGCGGCCTGGCAGCTGGCAAAGGAGTAATTGTGGCTTCAAACAAGGAAGAAGCCTGCAGAGCTGTTACTGAAATCATGCAGGTAAGTGGAAATGTCATGCACTAACTGGAGGAGTTCTCACACAAAATAAGTTGTTAACCATCTCAGAGTCTCAAAGATACTCTTTATTTCTGTGTATTAGGAACATGGCTAAAAGGCATCAAATCTTTTACCCATTATTTGGACAGCTAAGAAGCTTTGTTATATTTGTTGCTTGAGACCGGGTGCTCTTTCTAGGCATAGTTCCTGTAGGCTAAAATAAAATCATTCTTAATGAAAACCCACACTTATTTCCATATGGATTTCCTTTTTTTTTTTTTTATAATATGGTGCTGTAATATTAATACTGTGATTGAGCTGGGTCTTGACAAGCAATGTCAGCTTTAGAACTCAGTCACACAGTACTTAGATATGTAGTAAAATTCCAGTGGAATTATTTAAAGCTAAGTATACAATTAGGTAGGATATTTAACAAATACATTAGGACCATCAAAACCTGAAGAGAACCAAGATGAACAGTTAGGAACATAGAACTGGAAAATTAAGACAGTTCTTAAGACACATACTGGTCAGGCCCTCAGCTGGTGTCAGCAGCACATCTTAAAATTCATTGGAGTCATGCTGATTCATAAGAGACATTATCTGAAACACTTTCATTTCAAGAGTCAGAGTACAGGGTCTACACTCACATTTTGATTTGTGTCTATCTCTGTGTGTGGTTGTTGGACAAACACATCTTAACGTATGGTCCAATGTCTTGAACAAAAAAACCCAATGTATGTTAGAGAGTACTTTGTCAGTGGGGATTGGTTGTTTTTAATTGCCTAAATATGCAGTCAGTGTTCAGACGTTGCATTGGAACATAAAAATATTGCCCTTTCCAATGTATTCTGTAGAAATGTACTTTGGTATGTGGTAGAGGTTCATATTATACACTAGACAGTCTTTGCTACTGGTTTCAGTATCATGGGTGCAATTTTTAAAAGGTAGAGTGCGAGGACTTGCTCAGTAGGTCATAAATATCATCTGCAGTTTAAAAATATTCAAGCATAAAATCAGCATTTTCTTAAGAATAAACAGAAAAGAGGAGCAAAGATTTTACCATTGCCAACATACCCAGGGTGGAGAATAGATTAATCGTCTCAAAACTGTGCTGTGTTTTTCTTGCTGTATTAAAAATATTTTTTCTTGTTGCAATTTTAATAGTTGGAAATAACTGAAACAAAACTGAAGAGATTTTGTTTTTACTGTAGGATAAGACTTTTGGCACAGCTGGGGAAACTGTTGTTGTTGAAGAACTTCTTGAAGGAGAAGAAGTTTCTGTAAGTGTGCATCTCACTGTAACACTTTGATTATACCTATTCAAAACTATTTAGGGAACACTTTGTAAGTACCTACAGCAGGGATGTATAGGATTTTATTACTTCAATTAAAAGCAGTTAACTGTTTATAAACAAAGTTGTATTAAAGACAGCTGTGTTAAAAAACAAACTTCCTGCAGTCTGTTAAAATAATTCAAATTAAATAAAAATAACTCAAACAGTAATCAATTGTTGCCACATGGGAAAAAAAATGAAACTTTAAATTTTTTGATTGTCATTGGTCGTGCAGTTCTATGTTATGATTCCTCTGACAGCAAAGACAGCATAAGATATCCCTTCTTCATTGCTACCTGCTTCACTGCTGTTTGCCTTTGATTCAGTTACAATAGTTATCTTTTTGTGATGATACAACTTAAGGATCTTTTTTCAAAGAAATCATCAGCACTGCCTTGCATGTTTGCTGTGTTCAGGTTTAGAGCCCAGGTCCATTTGCCTCAGTGCAAGTAATAGGATGGCGAAGTGCAGAGCAAGGCAAGGAGTAGTTGGGAGTAAGGAAGGACGGAGGCTTTCTTCAGTAATCTTTGCTGATGAGGGGAATATGTTGAACTGTATCTCAGAGGAGCAGCAAACTCCTTTGGAGCAAGGGAACAATCAGCTCAAGACAGGCGCAGGCAGGATCCTCTTTAACCAGTTTCACTGCCAGAGATATCACAATGTGGAAGTGCACCCAGGGACAAAGGACGTGGAAACGAAGGCTGTTAAATGTTTTGACAGTGTTGATTTACTCTGCAGATTTAGAAAGAACATTTCCTTCGTTTTAAGCTGATTCAACTCCTTCATTTAAAAAAATATATCTGATCTAATGAACAGACTGAAGGAGAAAAGGAGAATTGGAGCCTAGGTTTTGAGGTGGCATGGCAACTTGACACCTGCATCACGCAAAGCAGAACAGCCAAGTACCAGCTCAGGTTCCCAAGTCCTGGAGCTGCAATTGGATTATGCTGGATGTTGTGAACATTCATCTTGGAGGTGGTGGTATTTATAAAGTAAGCAATCATCTCCAACTGTTGCCAGTCTTTGCATAGTCTGGTTTCCTGCCCAATACGAAAAAATTAGATGTGCAGATATTGGTCATCCTTATTCCTTCCTAGTTGGCTTGGCCTTTTTAGGAACTAAGGGGTTATGCAGATCTCCATTCTCTGGTGGAAAATATGTAATGCTCTTAATTAGTCATTAGAATACTGTTAGATTTACTGTAATAAAACACAGTAATACAAACACACAGTTTAAAGGTTTTTTTTTTCTATGATGACGGACAAGCAGTGAAGAAAACATTCTGCTTGCCTTGTATGTCAAAATAATTCACCTTCCACAAATGGCTGTAGTTCTTAATATGTTAATATTTTGGCACTTTCAGGTTTTGTAGGGGAATCCTTGCTTGTTTTTTAATTAGCATAAAATGTTTTTGAGTACTGCTAGCAGTAGTCCAAACATTGAACATCATCATCCAGTTACAGAAGATGCCAGCAAGCTTCTTATTATGAAGATATTGAGGATAAAAGCATGTGGTGTACAAGAAACTTATAAATACTTCAAAAGTAAATAGTTTTATCAACAAGGAAAAGGAAATCTTGAAAGGAATGTAACGCCTTCCTTCTGGTGCAGGCTGGAGGAAGGGGGAGGGAAGAAGTAGCTTTCATCATGAAGGTTTGTGGTTTTGGTTTTTTTTTAAATTTTGAGTATTTCTTTTCACCAGAACTACTGATGTTATGTTATCATTTTTATACGTTATATTAAGGGTAATTTCTGTAGGAAGGTCATACAAAATGCGGCACTGCTTCCTGAGGGAAAAGGGAAATGTTTATAATCCTGTAGTTTGTTTTATCAAAGGGTCAGAATTTATACTTTTAAATATTCATTTGCAGCACTGAAAATCAAATTTATTTGCACATTTTACACTTTAATTTTGATCATCCACTGGAGTTCTAATTATTCTGATTTTCTAGTGCTTGTGTTTCACTGATGGCATCACAATTGCACCCATGCCTCCAGCCCAGGACCACAAGCGGTTAATGGATGGAGATGAAGGCCCCAACACTGGAGGGATGGGAGCTTATTCCCCAGCACCTCAGGTACAAATGTGTTGACAAGGAGATGTTTCACTACCACTGTACTGCAGCTCTAGTATTGCAAGCATGTGTGAATTTTTTAGTTCTGCCATGATGGGCAGGAGAGAGCGTGTGGATGGAAAGAGCTGCCTAAAACTGACATAGTCAAGTAAAGTCCATAACAATAAGTTTGTCTCTCTAAAGAGAATATTTCTACTGAATTGCTTTTAAATACAAAGGTGGAAGTGTTATTTCTGCAGCCTTGTATTTTGATTTGGTTTTTTAGGCATTATGAGATACTACTGATCATGAGAACCAAGTGCTTAAAACCACATTTTTGTCTTGTGCTGAACTAAGCTAATGATGAATTTGTGCTGTGGCTTAAGGTAGTTCCGTTTCCTTTTGGCAAGGAACTTCTATTTGCCAAAGAACTTACTTTGCTTTCTCTTCACCTGTGTCATGGCAGTGATTTTTATTTTTTTATTTTTTAAAAAATAGGGTTTGTTCCTCTATAAAGCTTTTAATTTCATTTACTGAATAAAATTTGATCATTAATCATTATACTTCCCAACTGTGATTTTTCTTTGGGAGGCCTTATCGAAATTCTAGTATGTCTGTGCAAATGGTTTGTTCTAGTGAAGCCAACAGGATTGCTTGCATGTGTAGATCTAAGCATGGAGAAGTATCTGAAGAAATGCAAGTGGTTGTTTTAATGCTGTGGTATGTTTTCTGAAGAGAGGGAAAAAAATACTCCCATTCCATAGTATGGAACACTTTGAAGTGAGCAAGAGACTATCCAAATGTTCTGCTTGGCTCTTAAAAACACTAGCCATCACAGTAGGAAAAATCATGCATACCCTTTTTACAAACATTGTTTTTTAATCCTGTTTTATTAGATTTCTAAAGATTTGCTGCAGAAAATAAGAGATACTGTTCTGCAAAAAACTGTTGATGGCATGAGGAAAGAAGGTGTCCCCTACTTTGGTACGTACAAAAGTTTGTGGTTTTTAATTGGAAGACATTTTTTTTTTAATTTTTTTTTTTACCTTGTCCTCTTTATAGGACTAGCACACACTGTCAGTTAAGGAAGATAACTTTGCTCATTATGTAGAAACTGAGTTTGGTATCATCAGCCTGATTTAGAGACCACTGAAATCAATGGATATCATTTCATTAGCGGTAGATAATTGTCAAGTAAGGAAGAACAGAAAGGAGAATATTTGAAAATAAGCTGCAAAATTGTAACCACAACTATTTCTGCCTGATTTATTTTTAACACAAGTTCTCAGGTCTTAACATCCTACCTTTAAATGAGCAGAGGTGGAATCCCTTTTAGCACTGTTACAAATAGATTCAGAACAAATGACCTATGCAATTGCTTATGTAGCTTTTTATATAAATTTTTATTCTAGGTGTGCTTTATGCTGGATTAATGCTTACCAGAGATGGACCTAAAGTTCTTGAGTTTAACTGCAGGTTTGGTGACCCAGAATGTCAGGTGAGTTATTTTGTATGTAGGTACAGTTTGACATTATGGGAGGAGGAAAAGCCTTTTACTATCTACCATTACTCATAACTAATTTTCAGATGAATAAGTAGCTAATCGCACTCAAATACGGGCTTTAGGAGGATAAGCTTGAGTGAAACTCAGCACTATTCTATCTTTTCTGGAATGGAGATAGATTTGATTTATTTTTACTTTGTTAAAGAAGTGAGCGCTTCTTTTCCTCACTCTCTGTTGACAAGTGTGAAAAAACCCTATATTTCTGTTCTTCAGAATCAAATAGGCTTCTTTGGCCTCTACCTTTTCTCCGCTTTATGTAGCGGCTCTTTTACTCATAGAAATTATCTTCAAGGAAGAGTATTTTTAAAGGTACATAGATTATGCACAGTATGTATGTGTGTGTGAAAATACAGCATATGAACATACTTACTTAATGTTATTTTTACAAGTGTGCTAGTATTTTTAAAAGCTCAGTGAAGAAAATATAACCATGCACATTGTTTTCTTTAATTTGCTGGTCTGTATTTTTGTAGGTGATTCTTCCACTGTTGAAAAGTGATTTGTATGAAGTTATGCAAGCTGTTATCAATAAAAAGTTGTCTAGTTGCATGCCAGTTTGGTTTGAAGACAGTGCAGCTGTGACTGTGGTCATGGCTAGCGAAGGGTATCCAGGAACGTATCCCAAGGGTTTGGAAATAACAGGTAAGTGTAGCAGGAAAGTCTGCAGAAGTCTGATTCCTCTCCTGCCCTTTCTTCCTTCTCTCTTCTGCCAGAAGAAGGTGAATCAGTGTAACTTAGATTCACAGGCACTGTAGATCCTGTGGTCAGCAAGAAACAACTGAATTTTCACGTCAAAGTTTGCATTGCATTACAAACCAATCACATTTCCCATTCTCCACGCTATATGGTTAAATTCTGTGACATTTCTTTAGTAGATGTTACAGTAAAGTGGTTCTGGGCTGATAACTGATTCTTACGTGATGTTGATGCTGACATATTTTGTGGTCTCTACGTCAGTGGAGTATAAAATCCAGCTGGAACTAGATGTTGTATGCAGGCATTTCAGCCAAATACCTCTTTCCGTGTCTCTGAGCATTTAAGTAGCAGACTTGTCTTTCGTCGAAGTGTAGTTTTTACATGTTGAACCTGTTTGCCAGCATGATCACTTGGACATGGTCAATAAGTGCTGAGCATCTATTAATTTGTAATTTAATAGAAGTTGTTCTAATCAATTGATTTTTCTGTATTTATTTTCTTAAACAACAATTACAGGACTTTCTAAGGCTAAGCAGCTGGGATTGGAGGTATTCCATGCAGGCACGGCGCTGAAGGATGGCAAAGTGGTGACTAGTGGAGGAAGGGTCCTTACAGTAACTGCCATTAAGAAGGATCTAATGACAGCACTGCAAGAAGCCAACAAGGGAGTAGCAGCCATAGACTTCAAGGGTGCCATTTATAGACAGGACATTGGTTACCGGGCTATAGCTTTCCTGAGACAATCCAGGTAGATATTTGAAACACTTGAAATGGAAATAACTGGTGTAAAAGGGACTTAAGGACACTGCTGGTTTACATTAGTAAACTGTTCATATTACGTATAACTCTACACAAGTTTTAACTACCATCCTTACAGGCAATATAGGACCAGCCAAGAAAGGAACAGGCTTTTTGATGGCTCTCATCCATGTTCTTACTCTCCTAAGTCTGAGTTAAACTGCATTAACAAGCATAGAAGAATAACTTGTGCTGTTGCTGTCTGTTCTGTCTGTTTTGGTGAAGGAGAACTTCTGGTTCTTGGGCTTTAGAACATAGCTTTTGCTCTAGATTTGCATTGTCCATAAGCCTAATATTAATACCATGAAATGTATGTATGAACAAAGTTTGAGCTATTTTAATGGTTCATTTCAGAGTTTTTAGAACTGGTTCAAATGATCTGCACCTATTTTTTTGGGGTTATGCATTTTATTGGAATAGCTGGCTAACAACATGTCTAGGTTCTATTGTGCCTTTTTATTATTATTCGTTTTATTTTCACAGCATTTTGTTTAACAGTCTTGAGATTATATAGATGCGGGGGCTGGGGGGGGTGTTAAGGTCCATGTCCCGCTGTCTCTCTAATGTTATTAAGAGCTTGCAGGTTTGTAGACTGATTTTTACCTAATATCAAGCATATCTGCCTGCCTATGCTCCAATTACTTCAAAACGTAACTTTTGATAACAAGTTATTCTGTAGTCTGTGAAGCATATTAGTGAGAGCTGACAGTGTATACTGATTAGTATATTGTAAAATTACAATCAATAAACTTACTAAATGAACAAGGGCATTCGTATTTAGTCTTCTTTCTCTCTGAAGTACTGTGCATCTTTTGAGAAATTTATGTGAAAATATGGAATTGATATTTGTATTGTAGTAGAAAAAAATTAGGTCAGTATGTCAGGCAAGAGTAGAAGGTACTTTAATTAACAGTTCTCTAAAACACTGAGGACATGGGCCATAGCCAGCAAGTTTCTTGACTGGAGTGCCCGTATGCTGGGAGGATCCCTAACTTACAGAGGAGACTCCTGGGAGCTTTAAATTTACAGTCAGTGGCTGTTTGACTCTCCTTGAGTCTGCACCAACTTTTGCTCAGACATCCTAAAACTGGAAGAAGAGGCAGACACGTTTCTCTTTGCCATCTGTGCTGCACACAGTTAAGGAAGGGTAACGGTGGGCTCTGTAAAGCTGGGGACTCTCCTCCTCTTGGCAGATTTGCTGAATTAAGTCCTATGCATTTCACTTTGTGAAAATATCCAGAATATTTACTTAATAAATCATATTTAAGAAATTTAAAGAATTAAAAGATTGATATCAAGAATGAAAGTAGGTAGCATGCTTTTAAAAATAAGGTGAAAAAATGGTGAATATTTATTGTGTTCAGGCTGGAAGGGCCTGACTTTGGTCTCTTGCTGTTGCAGGCTAGTATTTCCTTGAGTATTATTCACAGGCTAAACAGCTGCTCCTTATAATTGTTTTCCTCTTGCAAATTTTTGAGCAGTGATATAGTGTGAGTGCAGATACCTTTGTGTTTTGCTGGTGGCACTAGTCTTTGCCCAGTTGTTCTGTTGTGTTTGTCCTTGTTAATCAACAGTCTGTTCCACACTTCAAATTTAAACTTAGTACTGAATCACATCAATATGAGAGCTGAAAAAGGTATGAACCTAAACCAGGGATGCACTAGGTAGCCTAGTTCATGGCACTGAGAGTGCTGAAATAACAATTGCTTAACTGGAGTGAGATATGTTGGGTACAACTAGTAATTAAAAGTCATTAAACTCACTGTTTCCAAAATGAAAGGTCCTCCTGTAAATGTGGAGTGGTCCCCAGTATGGTGATGTGGACAGACAAGTTCGATATACCAGTTTGTACTAGGTGTGTTTTCTCTACTGTATGGCTGTATATGACTCCCAGATATGGGCATGTCTTTCGAGATTGCTAAAATGGAACTTAAGGCTTTTTAAATGAACTTTAAAGCACATACTTTAATAGGAAGTCCATTTGAGCAAAAAAAGAAGTGTGCCTATCCTTGTGGTGGTATCATTCCAGATGATAAGGAGAGCCAACCTTTAAGATGCAGTTATAAAACTCTCAAAAGTGTCATAGAGATTACTGATTTATGTGATACTTCTGAGTTGAAAAGCTAACTTGAGCTTGCTTCCGCATGGTGCTGAGGCGTTCAGATTTAGCACCGCATTTTTGTATACGTTTGTTTTGAGTGTAGGAACTATACTGCTAAAACCTCAATATCTGGAGCAGTGATTCAAACCTTGCAAATTCAGATCTATTATTCCACCTGTCTTACCTTGGTGTTGGGATTTTTTTCTTTGATTAGTTTTTATCTTGGTACTTGACTGGATAGCATATGACAATGATGTTCTGATCCTGTCTTCAGGATGTCTGGAACTATTTGAATACTGCTTATGGCAGACTCTCTGTGGTGCAAATCCATGAGGTCTTGTTTCTTCAGTATAATACTCCTTATCTTGAGGTAAATGTCTGAGGTCAGGTTCCAAACAGCAAAAAGATTAACCTTTGAGCCACTGAACCTGCCTGAAATGAGTACTGGAATGCTTAGAAATCATTTTACATGAAAAAAGTTACTGTGCAAGTGGGAAAATAGTACTTGACAGCACACTAGCATTCTGAATGGTTAATCCTCATAGTGATGCAATGATGCAAAGAAGTAAATATTATTTGAAAATACATGTTTGTGCACTTAGTAATCAATTGCCGTAACATGTTTCTTAACGTTCTTTCAGAGGCCTGACTTACAAAAACAGTGGGGTAGACATTGCAGCAGGGAATACTTTGGTTCAGAAAATTAAACCCTTAGCTGCAGCCACATCAAGGTCAGGTAAGACTTGCGCCTTCTATTCCTGCTTCAGTCAGTTCATGCTTATCATTTGATCTTGATCTTGATCCAAAAGCCCATGTTTATGTGTTCTGCATGTTTCTAGATGACACAAGAAATACTGGTGGTAAGAAAATGCCTGTGATTTCTTCAAAATGTACTTCCTTGAACTTACAGGTTCTTTTCCCAGAATGGCTCTAAACTGTATCTCCTGAGTCTCATGAACATTAGAGAATACAGTTCAGCACTCTAAAGGGATAAATACATCCTACCATTTAGTGTTATTTTTGCTTACATGGATTATTATTTCTTGCACAGTGAACTATACAGTTTTTGTAGACGAATGTTTAGAAAGGTGTACGAGATGTAAAATTCCTCAGAGATACTATCTATTACTTGAGATAGGCATGGAAGACACATCTTTTGCTTGGTTAAAACAGAATCAGTTAATCCTTTTTTTGGGGTTGTGATCTCAGGTACATCTTGCTCTAGCAAGTCCTTATTTCCTTTGATAGATGTAAAATATTAATTTATGAAACAACCCTTATCACTTCAAATTAACTGCAATAGTTCAAAGAACATCAGATATACATAGAAAAATATAGATACATACACACACACATACAACTAGTCATTTCTTAGCATCCATAGTCTTTTCTACTCATGCTTATTTCACTCTTAGGATTTAACTAATTTTAGGTTTAATGTTACCATACTTAGTTATCACAACCAGTCTTAGAACAATGAGTCTTAATGTACTATAAGTAACAGTATTAACAAAGAGATAACAAAGGTTCAGTTGGAAGATGGCTAGTTACCATCTTTTCTCAGGAAGCAGTGAGCAGTAAACTTCAATGTGTTACCACCATTCCTTTTCTGTTTTTCAGAAAAGTTCTTGTTGCAAGTGCAAGGGTGAAATATGTCGCTCACACTAACTATTGAATGTTCAATCACAAAGTTTTGGATTTTTAGCTTTAGGTAGTAATGAAGAAAAACAAAGCAAACACACGATCAGGAGCTCCTGTGTCTCTGTGCAGAGGCTCTAGATGCCAGAGAACAGATTCCTGGTGGCAAAGCAAAGTCATACTGGCAAACGTCAGAAAGAATTTGTGTTGGAGATCCTGGAAAAAAACATGAAAGTAAAACCTTACTATTTTGTCCTGTTTTCTGACTGGCAGGCTGCAATGCAGAACTTGGAGGATTTGCTGGCCTCTTTGATTTGAGAGCAGCTGGTTACAAAGATCCTATCTTGGTATCTGGAACTGATGGTGTTGGCACAAAACTCAAGGTAATGTGAAAATCCATATAAAGGAAGGAGAATACCACAGAAGGGAAAATGTCTTAACAGAAAATATCTGTTGTCTTTTAAAAGTACCTATTTGTCTTTCTAAAAATGAATGAAAACTAAAATTGCCCCCCTTCAAGCAAAAGAAATTAATATACGTTTCATTTCTGGCATGTAAACAGCCATATTTGAAATGATGCTTAAAATAACTCACTTTTAAGTATGTAATCAGGGACTCCCATTTCATTAAGGTACAATCTCCACCCTCAAAAAGATTACTCATGGGGAAAATAATCTAATTACACGGTTGCTATTGTGTTTACGCAAACAGCACTGAAACCCTTTCCAGTTCAATCCCCTTCTGTAAAGTGCCTTTTGTGCTTGCCAGTCAAGAAAGTAACAATTCCTAAAATAACATGTTAGTAGAGGCTCACAGAGATGATAAAAAATGCTCCTCAAAAAGCATCTAGAGGATCAGTGTGGCTTTGACCCCCATCCATTGCAGACTCTCTGCTCACGTTCCTGTTTGTCAAAAGCCAACCAACGGGTTCTCTCCTCGTGTTTTGCAGATTGCACAAGTGTGTAAGAAGCACGACACCATAGGGCAGGACCTGGTCGCCATGTGTGTCAATGACATCCTGGCCCAAGGAGCAGAGCCCCTCTTCTTCCTTGACTATTTTGCCTGTGGTAAACTTGACGTTGAAGTGGCTCAGGGCGTCATTGCAGGAGTAGCTGAAGCTTGCAAGACAGCAGGATGTGCTCTTTTGGGTATGAGTGCTTTTCTTTGAAGGATGGGAAAGATCTTACGCAATATCTTTAGTTTTAATGTGTTTGTTTTCCTAACATATTGAAGAATCTTAGAGGAGTGAAAAAAAAAACAAAGTGTCACGTGTCTTTGCTTTCAGAGAACAAAACCTATAGAGATTACAGAAGGAGACAGTGCTCTACAAATGCTGCCATTAGCTTAGGGAGTTGCATATAAATTTTCTTATTTGTATCATCTCATTTAACTTTGTAACTATAACAACTACCTAGAAAGCTTAACAATATTTTCTTTGTATTTTTAAATTAGATTTTAAAGCATACCAAAAAGATTTGTTTCTTTTTATCCTTTGTCCTAAAGGAAGTCCTCAAATTTTACTCTAGAAACACTATTTGTATGTGTTATTGTGCATACGTATCATCCTTTGAACCTCTTGGCTGATTTTGACCAAATTTGACAGGAAGGCTAGATTCATAAAACTAGAAAGCCCAAAAATGTCCTTATGAATGCAACAAAAGCTTTGTCTGGAGCTCACTACTTAAGACACCAGAAGTTATCCATAAGACAGAAACATAGAAGAAACCAGGTTTTGTTAGTTACAAAAGTAATAGCAAAATTAGAATTGCTGAAGATTTATTTCACCAAGTTGAGCATGTTCCAAGATGTTAAGACATAAATTTAAAAATTTTCCTTTTCAGCCCTATAATAAAAGTACACAGTACATTTTATTACCAAATTAAAGATGTATTCTGGTAGACAGTAATCTAGTTCTCTATGAAAATGATGCAGTATTTCACTTCTTGAATCTTAAAAAATACAGCTTTAACACTGTTCAACTCAATAAAAACACTTCTAAGTCAGTGAAAAATACATTCTTTGCATAAATGAAGAGGATTAAATTTGTAAAGGGAATACAACACAAGGTTAAATTTTAAAGCAATGAAACCCCAGAAGTACGGTTTCTTCACATAGTTTTTGGTTTTCCTTCTTTTTTTTCCTATAAAAACACATTGGAAATTACCATGGTTTTTCAAAAGTAACATTTGAGATAAAAATGACAGTTCAAATTGCTTACTTTAGGTACCACTTTATAGTTGGTAACACAGTATTCCTATCCTTTTTTCCGATTCTTTAAGAACATTAGTAACAAAAGTCTTTTTCTAAGTGGGAGTGTGTCATTCTGAGGTGGTTTACAAGCCTTGAACAAGAGTCTATTTATGTTCTGGTTTAATTTTTTCCTGCATGAACTGTTACCTTTATATATACCTTTTACCTTTATATAGTCTTTAAACTGTTCTTTCAGTTTTTCAAATATAATCAAACCATTCATACTTCATGTTATGTGAAATCTTGCTGTGAAATTACTTACTGAAATGTCAATATTTTATTTCCAATAGGAAAACTTCTAAAACTATAAAGGGCTTTGGATGTTGTAAATTAATTGCCAGAGAGTAATTTCGCAAAATTGTAAATAGATTAGCAATGATCTTTTTTTGCTAATATAAAAATATATCTGAATCCATAAGTAAAAGAACCATGATTTGTTCTCCAAATTTGTGGCACTCTCAGAATAGAAGGGACAAAGATGATGCAATAACTTTGAACCTAAGGAGGAGATGCTTTTCTGTAGCCTGTATCATCAAAATAGGTTTCAGTTTGGGCTCCAACTTCTCACATTCATTTCACTGTGCACGTACAGAGCGTGTAGGTCCCTCTTTGTATCATCTCATAAAAGTCTCATTTGAAGCATGTTCCTAAATTTGTACCTTGCATTTCTGCAGCAGCTGAATACTCAGCTCAGCCACCTTAAGCTCATCACACCATTTGATAGTGAGGTCCTGAAGGGCTTCTCTACATGCTTGGTTTTGCACAAATGTTCTTAAATACAGATTTAAATACAGATGTATCTAAGCAAATGAAGTTTGATTTTAAAGTTGGTTGTAGCAATGTAATGTAGAAACCTGGAAAAGCTTCCAGAGAATCTAGTATTGAGCAATGTCAAGCACTGAGCACAAGAGCAGTTTCCACCATGCCTCAGGTAAATTTGAAACCTCTAGGAACACTTTGTGGAAACAGAAGAATGAATGAAACCTGGTGACTGCAAAAGAAAAACACGACATTACTGTAGGTTAGCATATTGGGCAGAGGTCATAGTATAATGACAACTTAATCATTGTCTAGTTGTTTCCTTGTAGACATCATGACCAGCAGAGGGGTTTGAAGGAGAATAATGAAACGGTTGTGAGGAAGGCTGGGGAGAGATTCTTTGTGGTATTGGTGGCATAGTGTGAAGATGCCTGTTGGGAAAGCTTCTGAGTGAGCAGTAAATGCTCGTTTCATGTACCAAACACAGCAAGTTCTTCTCCCTAGACTGAGTGAGCTGTGACATTTGGTTCCCTCTTTTTTTCTCTTCCCACAGGAGGAGAAACTGCTGAAATGCCAGGCATGTACCTGCCTGGAGAGTACGACCTGGCTGGCTTTGCTGTTGGTGCAGTGGAACGAGGGCAGATGCTGCCCCAGCTGGAG
Source organism: Merops nubicus (assembly GCF_000691845.1). Classification (NCBI taxonomy): domain Eukaryota; kingdom Metazoa; phylum Chordata; class Aves; order Coraciiformes; family Meropidae; genus Merops; species Merops nubicus. The sequence goes on from NW_008587748.1 coordinate 28,038, forward strand.
AGAATTGCTGATGGAGATGTGGTTATTGGAGTAGCCTCTTCTGGGGTTCACAGCAATGGGTACAGCCTTGTAAGGAAAATTGTGGAAAAGTCATCGTTTGATTTCTCTTCTCTAGTTGGTGTCTCCGGTGATCAGACATTAGGTACCACAAATAATGCAGCTGCTTGCCTTATAACATGAACTTCTGAACGGGCAAATGTCACACAATTGTTTCATCTCTTCTTTTCTAAGGCGTAAAAAAACCCTGTGATGTTCTTTAACATGTTCTCATCTTCATTTTCCTGTGAGCCACATATGCAGGAAAAAAATTAAAGGAGTGGGATAAATAATTAATTTTATGCTAAAAAAGATAGAACGTTGTGGGTTTTTCTGTAGTGCAATGCTCATTAGTATCCAGCAAATTAATATTTTGAGACTTCTTCAACTTTATATTGATTAACATTTCTTTCTGTGCTGTAACTGGTCTTCTTTCCTCCTCTTTCATCTACAGGAGATCTCTTATTAACCCCAACTAAAATCTACAGTAAGACTCTGTTGCCTGTCCTTCGCTCAGGCCATGTGAAAGCCTATGCCCACATCACTGGAGGAGGCTTGCTGGAAAACATCCCCAGAGTTCTCCCTGAGTCATTCGGTGTCCTTTTAGGTGAGATAAAAAGAAAAGCAATGTGTTGTGGTTTAACCCAGCTGGTAACTAAGCCTCACACAGCTGCTTGCTCACTCCTCCCTGCTGGGATGGGGGAGGGAATTGGAAAGGTAGAAATGAGAAAACTCCTAGGTTGAGACCAAGACAGTTCAACAGCTAAAGCAAAAGGCACACACACAGGCAAAGCAAACCAAGGCATGCATTCACCACCTCCCCCCAGCAGGCAGTGTTCAGCCAGCTCCAGGAGAGCCGGGCTCTGTCACACACAGTGGGCATTTGGGAAGACAAACAGCATCCCGCTGAACGTCCCCCTTTCCTTCTTCTTCCCTCTGCTTTGTACTGAGCGTGATGTCATGTGGTCTGGAATATCCCTTTGGTCACTTGGGGTCAGCCGTCCGGGCTGGGTTCCCTCCCAGCTTCTTCTGCCCCCCCCCCCCCCCCCCCCCCCGTGCTGCCGCCCCCCCCCCCCCCCCCCGCAACTGCTCACTGGTGGGGTGGGGTGAGAGGCAGGAAGGGCCTTGACTGTGTAAGTGCTGCTCAGCAGTAACTAAAACATCCCTGGGTTATCCACACCATTTCCAGCACAAATCCAAAACTTGGCCCCACACTAGAAACAATGAAGGAAATTAACTCTATCCCAGCCTAAACCAATACACTATGGAAACATCCTCATGTTAATATGGATTGATACAGAAGCCTGTGCATGTGGGGCCATGTCAGCTGACTTGCACTGTAAGAATTAGACTTTCCTGTCTAGAAATATTTGCTTTTTCTTCATTGTTGCTGGATTTCTTTTTGTGTAAACAACTTTGAAAGCAATCCAGAGTGAGCTGTCAGCAGTTGCAATAACCTACAAATTTATTACTAATTAAATGATACTCGTGAAGTCTTCAGTTAGCATTCAAGTATGGTTACTAGCTCAAACATCTCATGCTACTCAACATAACTGGTTGAGTTATAATCCTCACTACAATCTCAATAGGTATGCTAGAAAGAGTATCTAATTTATGGTGGAAGTGTAGTATGGAAAGGTAAATGACTTACTCTAGGTTAGGCAGTGTTCAGGGGGTTGTACAATAAAATAAGGAAACTGAGTTCTGCATTCCAGACCTGTATGTAAATCATTCTTCCACTTTTCCCTAGTGAACATTAGTGTATATAAATGGGGATAATATCATTTTAAAGGTAACATGACAAGAAAGAAAATTACTGTCTTTGGCGTTGCTTTACAGTGGCTTGTCCAGAAGCATTTCTCATGCTGCTGTAGGCTGTCCTTACCTTGTTGGAATTGGGGGCAGTGTGAGACTTCTGTGCCAGTTTTTAAGGCTATCATTCTGGTACAATAGCTTCTCTAGAAGCAGAATTGTCACCTTCAGGAAGAGGATTTTCCAAAGACTGCCTCAGAGCCAATTTTGAATTACTGATTAACAAATGGCAGCAGAGTGATACCATTAATTTCCTCCCAGAGTGACACTTCTTTCTACTCCAAAGCCTTATTCAGTAAGGAAGGAAGAAATATCCTGCTTCTGTGGATGAAGGCAAATTTAACTCAAGATAATGCTGCTGTGGAACTTTGTCAGTGCCTTCCATCCAGATCTTGCCTCTTAATACTGTAAGAATTAATTTTCATATTTGTCCATTGGTAGTGATTTCCACTCTTCTTTTGTATTTTCAATTCTCTTCAGATGCTCTTACCTGGAAGATCCCTGAAATCTTTTGTTGGCTCCATAAAGAAGGGAACCTCTCTGAGGAGGAAATGACTCGGACATTTAATTGTGGCATCGGTGCTGTCCTGGTAGTTCAGAAGGAGCTGGCTCAGCAGGTCCTCAAGGACGTGCAGAAACACGAGGCAGCCTGGCTGATTGGGAAAGTGGTCTCCTTACAGAAAGGTTATTAATTTTTTGTTTTCCTTTAAAAAAATGCAGAGCTTAAGTCCCTAGGTGTTAAGTCTCTGTGGAGGTTAGCTGAAAATTTCTTAACTGACAACTCCATGGCTTTTTTGCACAGGGTGTTAAAATGAAAGTCCTCATAACTTCATTCTTAGTCCACAGAACACGTGCTTAGCCATGTCCAATGTCATCCGAACTAGGAATAAATAATGAGAAGTAAAGCAGTGCTATCAGTGTCTTTTCATGGATAGTTTTCTCCTCTCTCTTTCTCTTCCTTTATTTATGTGTTCTGTTGTTTTTTTTTTTTTCTTCTTGCTCATGCTCAGGTTCTGCCCGTGTTAAAGTCCATAATCTGCTTCGAGCCTTGCAAGCAAACAGGTCACTGTCTGTGCACAGCCATATCCAAGGCAAGATCCAAACAAACAAAGTGAAGGTTGCTGTCCTTATCTCTGGAACAGGTGAGAGTTATATTCTTTACTACAGTGTAAAACAGACTGTTGAAAAAGGAACTGCAGATTTAAAATCTGTTAAGTCCTTGCAGTTCTCCATGGAGGCTCTAATAGGCTTCTGTAACAGGCAGAATAGATTTTGCCTTTGGATTAATGTCAATCACAAAGAGAATGATCTTTAACTTCTGCTGCAGACTGACTACAAATTGCATCTGTGTTCATTTTAGATACAAATTTCTGCATGTGTCCAGATTCTAGCAACTACTGTGTTGCACTATAGGGACAGCAACATTATTTCACAAGGAGATCAGAATTTCCTCTTGCAGCACTCCTAGGGGTTCCAGTATTCTCACTTGCTAAGGACAAGACCATCATTCCAATTCCATAAATTACAGTTTACAAATTTAATTGCTAATAAAAGTCCTGTAGCCTCCAGCTGTCAAATTCAGTTCCTAGCAAGATCAGTTAAACTATTATTGTTAACATCAGTGGGTTTTGAATTGGGTCTCACATAGCTGCTTATTTAAAACCTCTTCTAGCTGTTATCTGTGTTTATTCTCCAGGAACGCCTTGATATTCATTCATTATTTTTTCACTCATAGGCACAAACCTGGAAGCCCTCATAAATAGCACAAAGAAGCCCACCAGTTTTGCCCAAATAGTTCTTGTTGTTTCTAACAAAGCTGGTGTGGAGGGGTTAAAGAAAGCTGAAAGAGCTGATATTCCTACAAGGGTAAGCATTTCTCCTCCTTTCAAAATTAGCCATCATTAGGTCTGACTGTAGCAGAAAGGTACTGTGAGATAATGAGTGTTAATATGGCAAGAGATGGTTTGATAGGAAGCCTTTGCTTTTCTTATGAGGTCTGTCATGAACTTGTGCCCTTGGGCAAACTACCTGACATTGGAAGGAGAATTCTTCCTTTTCTCCTTCTCAGAGGTGCCGGCAATCCTGATGGTTTTTGGAACAGTCATTATATTAAACCAGTGCAAAACTTTCACAGTTCCAGTTTAAAATTTGCCATTTATTTAACCGTAGTGCACTTAAACTGAAGTAACAAGCTATTTTACCTTAATTTAATTTTAAAATTACATGCTAAACAGACATGGTAGTTTATTTGAATGAAATAAAGAGGTCGGACACAGTGGGACCCTCCGCTGACTCCCTGGGCATTCCTTCAGTCTCTCCAGCATTCATTGGAAGCAAGCTGTGTTTCCACAGAGTTTGTGCTGCATTGCTTTGCCTTTTGTACAGTCGCTTCTATTAGGGATGTGACATGCTACTGGTCTGACTTAGGAGCGTTTCACAGTCACGTTCCACTGATAACTACAGGCACAGGGAAGGAAGATCTGGGCCCAAAGGAAGCTTCCCAAAGGAAGCTATTAGCTCTCCTGTTAGCAGGATCTGAATGTTAGCACAGCTGTGTCTTGTTTGGAGTACACAAAGATCACAAGTAAAATATGTCCATGGTATGCAGGGGAAGAATAAACATGGAGTGAGGGAAAAAATACAGTCTGGGAGAGCTGATGGTCTCAGTGGTTAAGATGGAGAGTGAGTGGTGAAACAGAAGCACTGAGTACATGCTGCGCCAGTTACTACCTGGTAGTTCCTGGCAGAGTTCAGCCCAGTGTTGAGCTGGGCTCTATTTTTAGTGCTCTCTGCCACCTTTTCAGCTCACCCATTCTGTTTTTTCAAAACTACCATAGTGAATCTGACAGGGATTAACAAGTACCTTTATTTTAAAAACTGTGGATGTTTTAAGTCACATAGCGCTGCCTCTTCCCGATTAAATTAGGGGATGTATCCTGGATGGAAAATATGTAACTCAAGTATATTGACTTTATGCAGTAGGAGCTGGTTTATGAGTTTGTAATTAGCCTTTCTTTCAAAGTTTTGTAATATAATTTTCAGCAAGGTTCCGAGGCCTTAAAGTGAGTGAAATCTTTGTTAGACTTTAGGTTGTCTTAATGAGGTACATTTATAGGTTGTTAAATTGTGTCAAAGTGCTCAGGCCTACAGCTGTGGGCCTAATAAACCAAAACTCTTGTTTTTTTCTGATGATTTCTCTGTATGAACAGGAGTAAAGAATGCATGTTTGTCTGTTAGATGCAACTGTTCTTGCTGTGGATAGACACCCAACTCGAGCCACATGTGGAGATTTTGTTTATTACTCCAGGGTACTATTTCATTGTGCTCTTAGGACTTTTAGATTAAATTAATACCATGTCCATATTTCTTTGTCTTTCGGGTTATCACAGGTTATTGACCATAAGTTGTATGAAAGTCGCACTGAATTTGACAGTGCAGTTGACAAAGTCCTTGAAGAATTCTCAGTGGAACTGATCTGTCTGGCTGGATTTATGCGAATACTGTCAGGTCCTTTTGTCAAAAAATGGGAAGGTAAGCACAGTATAGTACTGTATGGATTTTAAAAAATATTTTATAGCTTATCCTCAGGAAAAATAAAATAAAAAAATATATATATAGAAAAGGGACCATATAAATTCTGTGTTTGCAGGAAAACTAGACTCTTTCCATCTTGTAAGGGAAAGGGCGAGAAAGAGAAAGGCAGTATTTTCCCTCTTCCCTCTGTCATTTCCACAGAGGTTTAAGGAAGCCAGGGGCAAATGCAGATCTTGTAATCTTTGGTTTACTAGAAGATAGTTTAAAATAAGGCTGTGAAGACTTCAGACCTCTGCAAATGTGAGGTGCAGGGTAAATTGTTGCCTAAGCGGTAGGTGTTGGCTGGGGAGAGGTGAGCATCCAGCCACTGAGAATTCCTTCCCCTAACAGGTGGACTGCTTTGTCTCCATATAAAACTTCAAAACTGGGCAGCAGTGTGCACTTCCTGTGAACAAGACCTTGCCAGTCTTCAGACATCTCAGCAGCTGTCTGAATCTGTGTTTCACCTGCTCTTATTTGTCCCAAGTGTTCACAATATCTCCATTCTCATCATCTTTTACAATTTTTCCAGGCCTTTGTTAGGGGCTGGTAACACTTCTGCCTACTTCAGTGGCTGCACTCCCTCTCCCATTTTTTACATTCCTCCTCTTTCTGTTTCTTTAGGGAGTCCTGAATCCCACAGAGGTAGCTGCTCTGCTCACTGTTTGCTCTGCTGTGGGTTAAGTCACAGTTACAGAAACTAGTTCTTGCTGGTCCCAGTTACAGCAAGTTATGCCCAGTTACAGGCTTGTCAGCCTATACATTGCAGCTCTCCAGGGAGCCTTTGTTGTTCACAGGGTGACTTTTGTGTTACCCTGGGTGTGTGGATGACACAAACCTTTTACACCTGAACTACTTTTAAAACAAACCTCTCTTTAAATTCAATGGAGCAAAACAGGCATTCCAGGGAGGCAACTGATCTTGTGCTAAAGCTGTCGGCTCAAGTCAGTCAGAGGAATTGGTTTTGTTTCTCTCCGTTCGTTACAGAGTCCAGAAGACAAGGATGTAAATGTCATAAATGTCTGCGCTGTAGACAGCTGCAGTTGGGAGAGAGGAATCCCTCACTACAAGAGATGTATTTTGAGTAGAGTATCTGTGTAGGAAATGGGAAAAAACTTCCTGTAGTGAGGAGATCTTGTGCAAATAAAGGATGACTTCAGTTCCCTCTGATCTGAGGACAGAGCACTTCCAGCGCTGATGACCGCCCCGCACAGAGCAGGATTTGTGTTACATGTATGACTGGCCTGAGAATGAAAGAAAAGACTTTCTTCAGTACAGGATGGTTCAACTCATGTTTCAAATGTCCAGCACTGAACTGACCTCGAAAACAGATGTCTACCTGAGGTCTGACCAAGAGTATGCTCCAGTTAGATCTTGGATCTGAGCTCAAGCATTCAGTTCAGCTTAGGGATCTGTTCCACCTAACAGGCCCAGCTGTGCCTAGGCATAGAGCACCCTAGGGTACCCATGAGTTATCAGTTCTTGTTGCTGCTCTCTTGAAAGCTGTTACTTTTTCTTGCTCTCGCAGTCACAAAGACACAGAGTGTGACATTAATTGTGAAACTCTTGCTTAACAGCCCTTAAATGTTGGCTTTGAATGTTAACATAAAGAACAGATTAAACACCAAAACAAAACCAAACAAATGGAAAACGATGTTCTTTTAGAGCAGTTTCTGACAGTACTGTAACAGAAAAGTGGGGAAACTCAGATAGAAGTGCGGGGTGTTGTTTTCAGCTTACTGTCCCAAATACTTTTTTGCTCAAGCAGCAGGAAGGGAGATGCTGATGCTTAAAAAGGGGCGTTTTTGAGATGCAAAACACATTTGAGCTATTGTTGAAGATGAATCGATACCTTTAAGCCGCACAGGTTCAAAACCTGGCTGAGAGGCCGCCGGGAGAGCGCAGGTCTCGTGGGGTGCGGCCAGCGATGGCCTGCGCTTCGCGTTACGGAACCGTAAGCTGCTATTTCGGAGCGCTGCTGCCTCTGCCAGCGTGGGTCAGCTCCCTCTCCCTGCTTGGCATTTAGGTGCTGCTCAGTGCATCCCGATGACATACAGTCTTCCTAAACAGGAGGCATGCAGAGACGGCGTGGGTGTAGCACACTGTGGTATAAATAGTATCCATGGCCACTCTTTTTTTTTTTCTCCTGTAAGGGTTTGTACTGAATCTAAGAAGATCTAGGGCTATCGAGCACCTTTTGATTTCACTCTGGTCCAGAACGGGCAGGAGGAGTTGTCACAGACATATTAGGAGCAGACAGGGGAAGTCTGCCAGAAGAACGAAGGTTTTCTCATGGTTTAACCATTGCATTGCTCTGGTGGTGAGAACTTGAGGTCATGGGCAGCCACTCTCTCGTACTTCATGCCTAGGTAGGAACTTGGGCACGTGCTTTCTCTTTCAAGGGAGACGTAACGCGCAGGCTTCCCAGGTTATAACCACGGTCGCACCTGAGCGTTAGAGGTTACACTATGAATTTCAGGATGCCCCAGCCAACTTTCCACATGGAAAGCAGTAGTGGTGGACACGTGCTTTTCAGAAGGGCAGAGAGAAGGGCTCCTATACGAGCAGCTGTTGTCTTTTAGTAAGCCAAAACAGGTGTGGAGGAAAGGTCCAGGCTAAAGAATTTTTGCCTTGTCATGGGGGGGTCTGTTACATCATTTGAAACCGCACCGAATTTCTTCTGGGTGCTGAGTTTGTAAGAAAGAGGACTGCGCTTGTGATCAAAGAAGAGAAGGGCAACATGCTGAGGGAAAGGACAGCTACATGGAAAAAATAATCACTATTAGTTGCTGGAGAAATATGCTTTACCCATGCAATTAATTGGAACTGATTGCTGCCTGATTGTTCTGAAGTAGCGAGACATTCCGAAGTGCTTTGGGCTGGTTATCCGTCCGTACCGTCAGAAAACAAGCACATGCAAAAGTAATGAAAAATCTTTTTCACAAATGTATTTTGTTCCTCTGTTGATTATGGTGCTTCTAGCACTCTGGTAAGGCTGAATGCCAAAAGCCAATGACCTTGCTTATAATTTTCCAGGAAAAATACTGAACATCCACCCATCGCTGCTGCCTTCTTTTAAGGGAGCAAATGCCCACAAATTGGTGCTACAAGCTGGAGTCCGAGTCACAGGCTGTACTGTACACTTTGTAGCTGTAAGTACTTCCTTTGCCCTCCCTTTAAATCTGTAATTCATTAGTCTGAAGATTTTCACCTCAGAGCTTGCTTGCAACACCCTTATTCCATCACAGCGGATTACCATTCCTCTGTTGTTCATTCATAACACTATTGGAAAATAGAGTGGTTTAGTTTGCTGTCCCTGGAGAAGGAACTGCAAATTAAGAGTCTATACAGGAGTTTAAGCTTTACCTAAGGTAACTTCTTCCCTAAGCATCCCACTGCTGCCTTCCACTAGTTGGAGTGGGGTACTGGTTCTTATAAGCCCTTGGCTAAGCCAAAATCTTTATTACTACACAGCACCAACTTCTTAGATTTTAATGTACAACCTTCCTTATTTGTTGCTTTCAAGAAAAAGAAAAAAGAAGATAGAACAAAGCACTGGAAATGGCACAAGAAGCTTAGATTTGTTTAGAAGAAACCCAGTGTTTGTGGGAAGAGAGAAAAACTTAACAATTACTGTTAGTCAGAAATGAAGAGAACAAAAGCCAGTGATCTCTCAGCTTGGAAGATGCACATTTTTATCAGTCAGGGAGCGTTTTTTCCATCTTGTTCTGTTCTCAGCATCGGCAGCAACCAGTTTTCCCTCCTCTGATGCATTCTTCAGATTATCCTCCCCTTTTCCACTGCTCCTGTAGTCTGTTCTCATTTTTGCTTTGTCTTGGAAAAAGACACAAAAATATTTTTCCAGATAGAAGGAAAAATCGCATTCCTTTCTTCAGGATATGAGTTGGGGTTTCTTCCCTGTGTGGCAATGTACCAAGAAACAATAACTGAGCAGCAGGGATCTGCCCCATTAACATGCAAAAGAAAGATCTGATGGGGCCTACTGGTCTGTCTCTGTGCCAAGGCTTGGCTAAATCTCTCTTCTGACTTGAAATATCATAATTTTGTCCAATTTAGTAGCCTATCACGTTCCCAGTTAACATGGCTTTTATTGTTTCCTGTAGCAGAAATGTTACTCGCTGGTGTTCTGCCTGCCTCCTCTTTTTCTTTGAACTTCTCTTAGCTCCTCACACGCCCATGTGAGTGCCAGCATCATTCCCGCACTCCTCATCTTGGCCCAGATTCATGTTTCCTGTAATAACATAATGATAAACAGGTCCTCAAGGCAGTGGGATTACATTTGTTGTTGTGGGATTACATTTGTTGTGCACGTGGGCCCCCTTCTCTCTCCTGCCATCGTACAGACTTTCTGGCTATTGCTTCTACAGGAGGAGGTCGACGCTGGAGCAATCATTTTCCAGGAGGCAGTTCCTGTTAAGGTGGGTGACACAGTGGAGACCTTGTCCGAGCGGGTGAAGGAGGCCGAGCACCGAGCCTTCCCAGCCGCCCTGCAGCTTGTCGCCAGTGGGGCCGTACAGGTGGGGGAAGCTGGCAAGATCTGCTGGAAATAGGAGCAGCGTGTCCGTGAACGTCCTCAGATGGGACAGCTGGGGTGCCTTCATTGATCAGAACAGAGGTCACGGCCTGATGACGCACACGCTGTATTCTCATCACAAAGTGCTTTCAACATAGAGTTTGCCACGTCATCTTCTCACTCAGATGGTTAAAGATTCAAAGTCAAATCTGGAGAAAGCCACAACGGGGAATAGTAAGGCAGGGGGCTGTTCTCAGGAGTTTGGCGATGGCTCTGTTACATTGTCCTAACCGGAATAATTTCCTTGGCCAACATTTCAGTTCTCAGTCACTTTCTGAACAAACAAAAAACCATTCAGTTGGTTACAGAGCGATCTGAGCATCTCTGAGATTGATTTAGGAACATCGGTATTCCAAACAGACCATACAGGCTGTAACAGGGGATTCTCTTGCCATGTGCTGTGAAGTGTTTCTGAGGAAAAGTAATGGAACTCGTACAATGAAAGAGACAGCTGAAGGCAAAAAAAAAAAAAAAAAACTTTACCCATAAAAATCTCTAGCCTAACCAAGAAAAACTCACCTCTCAAAATACTAACTATTCCTGCAGATAATGAAATGGATTTTTTTTTCGTATAGTTTCTGTTTTAATGTTGGTAGCTCTTGTCTGGGCTAGATGATGGGCGTGTCCTGTAATTTCAAATATGGGACCTGCTATCAAGCAGATGCCAAATGGAATAATATGTCTGCTGACCGTTTGCCTTCAAGTATCTCCATGTGAATCCAGGTATGAATTCCCCTCAGAGATGTGTTCAGAGCCAGAAGAGCTGGGGTGGTTTTGGATGAGCAGAAAGGGAGTTAGGACTGGATACAAAACATGTTCTTGGCTTCCAAGACATTCTTCAGAAATTCTGCTGAAGTTAAGTGCCTTTTTTCTTGGAACAGTATTTTCACCTGGAATAATACTGATGGAAACCCAGTAAATATTATCATTCTGAAAACAATCAGGTGTTTTCACTCTTGCAAAGCTCAACTCTTGCAAAAAAAGTGCCTGTTTTTTTTTTTGTGTTTTAGTACAGTTGTGAAAATACAGCTTGTTTGTTGTGAAATACATTTTTGTGTATTTACTAAAATAATCGATTTCCCCCCCTACAAATTAGAAGCATCTGACTAAAGCTGATGATGTATGTTTTAGAACTCCTCTTTAATACAGAGGAAGCTGATTTGTATTCTGCACACTGATGTCCTTATGGAACTTCCATGTCGATGGAATCTCAATTTGGATTTAAAATAAAGTCTAATAAAGTTTAAAAATTAAATATCAGAATCTTTCCTTGGAATTCCTTTACCAGAGGTATGAGGTGGAGGAGGAGGAGCTTGTGAAATAGAATTTAACTTTGTCTTCAGTACAACAACTGTAGATCAGTGTGTGAGGTTAGAGGCATGTGCAGTCCTGCATAGGTCCGTCCTGAGTCACCGACCGTGGTGACCTTAGAGTTGCCGTGGCCAGAGGGTCTTCGATGAAGAAACTTGCTGACAGAACATTCCTGTCATTGTTTGTCACTGAGGTTAAAGCTCAAGCAAATACAGAGGAAAATGACACGGTCCAATTTAATTTGCTTGTAAAGAGCAAATAAAAGCTAAGTCTTCAGCCCAGCGTTTTTACTTCCAAACCTGCCCTCCCACAGAAGGGCTCCCACCCCCCTTCCTCCCCAGGCAAACTGCCACTGGGGTGGCAGAGCCGGCCCATCTTGTGGGGACACCCCGCTCTGGCTGGGCTCCAGCCTGCCTGGTTGCACTGCCCCCGCCAGGGATAAGGAAACCTTCCACAAGCCAGAAGAAACTGAATGGAAATTAACTCACGTGTTAGAGGAAGTGAGACTACCAGAGATGAAATCACTGTTAATAACTATAACATTATTGATAAAAGCAGTCTGATCACTGCCAGAGGAGCCAACAGCAGAAGACCTGGGTGTTCCAAATCCCATACCCCATTCCATCACAGACAGCTTGAGCAAGGCTCAGGTATTTTGCCATCTACGGCTGATGACAAATGGGATTTAAGCACCTATTTCTAAAAATGCATTACAAGAAATGTCATTGCGAGCTGGAGCTTAGATGGCTTTGCTTCAATTACCATGCTGTAAAAAGAATACATAAATGAAGAGCCTATCACCACACCCAATCTGAGAGGGGCGCCAGGAAGGCAGCTGGAGGCAGAGTTGTTCAATCCCACGGTGACGGTCTGGAGGCCTGTGAGCACACAGTCACTAGCACCCTGTCCTCCTTCAACATTTTATTTGTTAAGTTTTGAACATTCAGTCATGCTATGCAATTCAAATAGTAACACACCAGGAAGTACCACAGTTACAACAGACTAAAAGCAAGCTAAGCCATGTGTTTATCATAAAAATCACCTATATATACACCTAACATTTGTTCATCTTGCCTTGTTGCATTTCTCTCTCTCCCAGGTCATGAAAAATACATGTTCCTTGCTCCAGTCACTGGAATGCAAGAGACAAATACAGATTTCTGTACATAAATGGCAGAGTTCACAGGTGGGAACTGAATTTTTCTCCCCTAAATTACTGAAACACCACTAGTGACACATTAAAAAAAAAAAAAAAAAAAAAAAAGGAAAAATTCAGACTTTGTAACTGGAGCTGACTCATGCTCTCAGCCTGACAGAGCCAAGGGCAAGATAGAGAGTATGTCCCTTACTAGTACAGTACATGTCATGACAAAACAAGTACTTTCTTTTTTCCACTGCATCTAATGGCTATTAGTGATCCCTCCTCTGGAAAACTCAGCTCTGGCTACCTCTTTTCTAGGTTGCTCAAGCAGGTTCTTAGCTAGCTTTCTTCCTCTGATTCCTTACTAGTTATTCGCATGCAAGTCATTGTTCTGGCAGATAGAAGGTTTTATTTAGCAGCAATGACTCTGGACAAAGCCAGTCATTCAGTCAAGAAAGAAAGTGGAGATTGTCCTGCCACTGCAAGTTAGGCTTGTTCTGCTGAATTAAGGATGAAGGAAAATAAAAAATGCTTGAACTCTGGTGGTTTTTAATCCCCCCAACCAAATTTTCATCCCTCAAGATGCACGTTTTAAGATGAAATTCTGAGAATGTCAACATGCTGCCCCCTCTCAAGGGGCAGGGGACAGTGTCTAGACATTCAGTATGCACAATTACACCACATTGACAAATACTCTGTGGAGTTGGTTTCTACATTTTTTTTTTTCCTTTTAAAAGCTCCCTGCCCTGTTGGCCTATGGATCTTCTACTTGGCAGCTCTCTAGATGCTGGCTCCCACACTGGTGCACATTTGCACACCGTCTGCTCTGTACCCTGAGGCGCTCCTGCAGTGGTGGGGCTCACAAAGACAAGGTCCTTGCAGGCTCCCACCTCCTCTCACATAACTATGCTTTCATCCCTAACAGTTGTTCACCCCCAAATCCACACTGTGCCAGGCTGGGCCTCGCTTCTGATCCACCCTGACACGTCTGGCCTCTTCCATCCAACAGGAGCTGGTCACCCTCTCGCAGGAGCATGGCTCCTGTTTGTGGTTGCTTTGTGAAGCTCTTGGTGCTCTGCAACGTGATACAGACAACAAAAAATGATCCCTCAGAAGAAATTATTTTCCCCTCTGAAGTACTAGGCCATTTTTACAGCTCAATCCCCCTCTCTGCTTTGTAACTCAGTATCCTTTATAGGTGGGGGGAAAAAAACAAACACAAACAAACAAAACAAAACAAAACAAAACAAAAATTCAAAATTTGAAATGGTAGCTTGGCTTCCACTGCCAGTTTTGCAAGAGGAGGGTACCTAAAGCTGCACGTGAGGGAGAAGGATCATGGCTCAGAATGGAAACCTGAGACACTGATATTCCTGCAGTCAGAAAGAAGCACATTGAGGGCAGCGAGGAGGAGGAGGGAAAGGTGAGCAGGGAGCAAGCTGCTCATTGACCTGGCTACACCACATTGTTTTCTTGAGGCTCCAGGGCCACCAGAGAGGATGTGCAGTCTCTCTTCTCTTCTTGGAGATACAGACTTTGTCTCTCTTGTCTCCAGAAGGTTTTACCATCATCTCCTAACTGCACGGCTCCACTGGCCACCAGCTGCAGGGCGATGGAGAAGGCCCGACACTCGGCTTCCTTAACCCTTTCTGACAGGGTCTCCTCCGTGTCCTCCACCCGCACTGACACCGGCTCCCGGTGGATCACTGCTTTCAGACTGGGCTCCTCCTGAAACGGGGATATGGGGAGTCTTTTAGAACAGGCTGGTGGACACTCTCAGGAAGGTTACAGGCAATGCAGACAGGGCACAGAAAGTCTCATGAGACATCTTGATGAGCACATGTGTAGTTGTGTGCAGAAGTCTTAAAGTACATCTAGAGAGGCTTGCCACCTCTGTTGGGGTACCTGCATTACATTAGGGGGTACAGCAGGAAGACAGACACAGGCTATAAAAGATTCAGAGGGCAGTTTGCTGAGAGTAGGAGAAACTGTTAAAAAAAAACCAAAACACCCATAATATGAAGGTAGAAGATAGCACCTCAAAAACCCACAAATGCAATGTAACCCCCACATCTTCTTGTTTTTACTGGTAACAGTCCCAAGATTTTCACACATTCCTATTACCTCTTCCTGTTTCTGCCTTCAGAAAGAAAAGAAAAAAGCAAACTCCATGTCATAACTCAGTGTAAGGCAAGAGGACACTTACCAGGACAAAATGCACAGTGCACCCCGTGACTTTGAATCCACTTTGCAGAGCTTGCTGGTGGGCATTTCCATCCTTGATTGGTGGGAAAAGTGATGGGGAAGCATTCAAAATTTTCCCTGGGCATTAGTGTGAGGAGAAAAAAAAAATTTTTGAATTGAATTTCCTTTAAAAATAAAAGTGAGATGTGATCATCAGTTCAAAGCACTGAGCACCACTGAGGAGTTTAAATGACCTCAACAGCAGTCAGAATATAACCGGGCATATTCAGGCTTAAAAGCAAAATATCTACATGATGTTATGATCTCCAAGGACCTGTGAGGAAGCACTGCTCTGACCTGAGGAAACGCTGCTCTTCCAGGAACACAGGTGACGGTGTGCAGGCGTGAAATGCTGGGGTTTGAACCCCGAGCCCACAAATTAAGGTTGACATATGGGTGATTCCCACAGCCCTTCATAAAGAGGGGGTGAGTTTGCCTTATAGCTTCCCCCCAGGGTGCGGCCGGCCCTGCAGGGAGAGCCAGAAGGGAAATGAGCCCCAGGGGTCCCGCACTGAGTTGACAAAGGTCAGGTGTCTGCTTGGGGATAAAAGCTGGGACCACTTGCAGGGAGTCAGGAGTGTCTGTCTGTGGAGTGCACTCCACAGAGCTTCCTGGTTCAGGGCAGACCTCCTGACTCTCCCTGGAGCTGGGCCCTGGTCTGTCTAGGCCTTTGCAAACACGGGCGGATTGGGTGAGAGTTGCCATGTGGGCACCTTTTTCTTACATGTTTAACTGGCTGGTCTGGCTGTTTCCCATGCCAACTATTCCCAGGCCAACTATGGGAACCCTCGGTTCACTGTTTGCACCACCTGTTGCGGGCCGAGTTGTGTCGTTTGTGGGATCGTTGGGGGTGGTGTTGATCATGTATGAGCTTGTTGACCTGTTTGTACCCCCAGCGGTCATTCATATAGTAACATTTCTGTCTACAATACAGTCTGCATATTGGTTCATCTCCCTGCTGGTGTTATCATTTTTGTTGGGCCTGGTCATTGGCAAAACAAGGTGTTGGCCATAGCCAGGCAAGGGTTTCCTGTTAAGGCCAAGGACCTCATTTGCCTTTGTGTCTGTGGATGGCCAGGCAGAGTGGTCAGTCTCTCCCTGCCCAGGTGGGCAGCCCTTGCACTGCAGGCGAGGGACTGGGAAGTGGAGCTCAGACTGCAGCCGCATGCAGAGCCACCGCACAGATGGAAGCCATTTTCTCTTCTCTGGGAGGGATCTATGGAAATTCACATCACTCCCAAAAGAGCCTGTCCAAGTGCAGTCCCCATCGTGGCTAAGGAGCAATGGGCACGAACTGGAACACAGGAAGTCCCACACTTTACTGTGAGGGTAATGGAGCACTGAAACAGGCTGCCCAGAGAGGTTGTAGTGTCTCCTTCTCCAGAGACTTTCTAAACCCACCTGGATGAGTTCCTGTGCACCCTGCTCTAGGTGGACCTGCTTTGGCAGGGGTGTTGGAACAGATGATCTCCAGAGGTCCCTTCCAACCCCCACCATTCTGTAACTCTACAACTTCTGAGGAGGGCCTCAGAAGCTGGCACTTGGCTCAGAGAGGCAAGAGGAAGGAGGAAGCGCATCCCCCCACTCCGCTGGCCTGGAGCACATGTGAGGGGAGCTGTGCCCGCGGCGGAGCCGCGCTCAGGCGGGGCCCTATGCTCCAGCACAGAGCAGTGCTGCGCTCTTCGGCCCCCAGCGAGAAGAATAGAGAAACCATGCTCCGCCCCACGTTCTTCTGGCTGTCAGCTGCAGGGAGTAAGGGCAGCACAACTCACCAGCACAGCTCCTTGGCAAATGACACGGTCACGCTATCTGTCCCCTGCCGCAGACAGGACCAAACTCCCGCCTGCTCTGCAGGTGCTCCTGCCTGGGAAGGCAGACAGACCCATCCAGGAACCTGGATTTCACCCCTCTGTTACTCATTATGCCAGCACAAGGCGTTTCTCTGCCAATGAACAGTCAGAATCCCAGTGCAGTCCCACTGGCTGGAGCAAATGAAGGCATAGGGCAGCTCCATTGATTTACATGCAAAATACAGTGTCAGCAAAGCTGTGAGAGATTTAACCAAATGACGAACTATGACTGTGTCACTCTTGTGAGACCAAGCATCCATATCTTAATTTCTTACCTTTCCATTTTCTGAGAAAAGGACCAGTCAAAATTCTCATAAATCCTGAAAGACATATTAGTTCAACAGCGAATTCTTCAAGAACTCGGTCGATTGTGCTGTCAAACTCAGAGCGACTTCCATATAACTTATGATCAATCACCTAAAACATGAAAACAGGCCAAAAGCTGTACCGAGGAAATAATATTGTGTGAATGAGTGCAGCTACTTGGGCAGCCAAAGTAAAGCAAAACAGATTAATTCCAGGACTCTAAAGGACATAAAAAGTAGTAAGTTTGTAGACCATCCAGGACTTTTGTGATTTTTCACACTCATACAACCATTCCCAGAAGACCCCAGACACTCACAAGCTAACACTGTCTGTTTCACACAGGATACTTTCTAGGATGTGAAATAATCAGCACAAAGAGAGGCCAAGTGTGTAAAGAGAAATGTGGGTAATGTGGTGTAGAGGGAAATAAGGGGGAACGCACCAGAAGTTACTGAGCTCTTATTCCAGAATGTCTAGCCAAACACTGAAGTAAAAACAGTAATGGCTCATCAACAACATCACCACCAGTTAGTAGTTGCATACTAAACATCATGAACTTCTCTAAAAAGACAAGTTGGCCAGACATTCTGTGCTAGCGGAGAACTCAAGTCTTGTTTTATACCTACTCCACCTCTCAGCCCCAGCTTCTGAGGTCATTGTTGACTCCTGACTCTATTCATGAGGACATTCAAAAAGGGGCTAACAAAGCAGTCATGCTCTTGCCAAAATGCGAACGAATTTTGACGTAACTTTTTTCTTTCCCAGAGATGACATATCCTTATTTTGCCAGAAAAAAAGTAACATCAATCCAACTCAGCTGTTGAAGAATCTTGCTGAAAAGTTTTTAATGCATGGAGAGCCTCTAACAGTATCTATTTCCATCTGTGTGTAGCTGTACAAACATGCTAACTGCTCAAAACAGTTAAATGCTAGAAGCAGTAGTTCCTGGTGGGTTGCACTTAAAATCCCAAGTTGCTGAATGTTTTCAAAAGCCATGTTCTATACTTTGACCAAAATGATGACATCTATGTAGTCCCTCTCTATTTTATTTTTTTTTTAAATGAAACAAACCAGTGAAAGTTTCTGTAACACAGTGCTACTCTACTGACCACAGGCACGAGATGAGGCTCGTACGGTGCTGCTGAAAGTGTCTGAGCACACCATAAGACAGAGGTCTTCCTCAGAAGGGACAAGCCAAGGAGACAACATGCTCATATGCTTTGCAGAGCCTGACACCTTACCAGTTTCAGCTAAAGCTTGGAGCTGCATGGAATACCGTCTCAGGCCCAAAGCACCAAAGCACTTGCAGTTTTACATCCCTTCCTACCTCTGGACTTTGGCACTCACTGAAGAGATGGGGAGGCCTCCAGTACACTGTCCATACAGCTTTCAGCTCTGCCTCTACTGGGAACTTTGACAGCTTTGTGCTACAGCCACTTATCCACAGTAAAAGCTTTAAACTGAAGTGAAACATGAATGCTTTCCAAGCATTTCATAAAGACCTACGGATTCAGTAGCTGTGAGTTGGTGATAAAAAGGGAAGGAATTGGGTGTGTTTACCCTGGTGGGAATTCCAGCCCGGGCTGCATTTCGTAGTTCTTCCACACCAGACTTGTTGGAGATGACAAGGACAACTTGAGCACAACTGCCTGGCTCTTTTGCATAGCTGATGAGCGCAGCAAGGTTTGTGCCTGAAACAGAGCAAGCATTCATGAAACAGATGAGCACCTGTGCCACTGAGAACTGGCTCTCAGTCACAGAATCACAGAACATTAGGGGTTGGAAGGGACCTCCAGAGATCATCGAGTCCAACCCCCCTGCCAGAGCAGGACCATCTAGTCTAGGGCAGGTCACACATGCTTATCTAACAGAAATCTTGTTTTCAACAACTGCACAAACAGAAGATGACTAAGGAATTTGTGGCCTAATATAGCTTATTTGTTACGCTGCACAATACAACACCTGGATTTCCTGTCAAAATGTAACTTTGGTTTCAGAAGGCTCCATAGATGCTACTCATACAAACACAAGTGTATGCGCTTATATCAGGGCTGAATTCAGCCTCTCCTTTGTAAGGACCTTTCTCCACGTAATGACAAATGAAAGCTCACCTGTTCCAGAGATGAGAACAGCTACTTTAACTTTCCTCTTTCTGGGTTGGTGTTGACTCTCCACAACAGTGTTATTCAGCAGATGCTGGGGGCTGCTCAGCTGTAGAGCTTCTAGAAGATTCTTGACTTTGATGTGAGAATCTCCTCCAAATATGTGAGGAAAACATTAAAATACCTTACATTCTATTTTTACATCTAAATTTATTTTGTCTAGTTTATTAATCATAAGTTTCCATTAAGAGTAAACTTACTAGCAAAGAATTTATGCTAGCACTAATTGAACTACAAAATCAAGTGCTACTTGAACAAACTCATTCACTCTAGTGGTGCTGATCTTGATCTCAGAATTGTTTACAAAGGCCTAAGTACAGCATGGTCTGTTCAAGGATTATCCCCATCTTTTATACCCGTCTTCCTCTTTCACGTTGCAAAACTGATGACACCAGGCTGAGTGCTGTGGTTGACACACCTGAGGGACAAGATGCCGTCCAGAGGGATCTGGACAAGCTTGAGAAGTGGGTCCATGTGAACCTCAGGAGGTTCAACAAGGCCAAGTGCAAAGTCCTGCACCTGGGATGGGGATGAAGGGATTGAGAGGAGCCCTGTGGAGAAGGACTTCGGGATGAAAAGCTGGATATGAGCTGACAATGTGCACTCACAGCCCAGAAGGCCAAATGTATCCTGGGCTGCATCAAAAGAAGCATGGCCAGCAGGTCAAGGAAGGGGATTCTGCTGCTCTGCCCTGCTCTGGTGAGACCACACCTGGAGTACTGTGTCCAGCTCTGGAGTCCTCAGCACAAGGAGGACATGAACCAGTTGGAGCAGGTCCAGAAGGGGACCACGAGAATGACTAAAGGGGCTGGAACACCTCTCCTATGAAGAAAGGCTAAGAGAGCTGGAGTTGTTCAGCCTGGAGAACGCTCCAGGGACACCTCGTTGCAGCCTTCTGTTACTTAAAGGGAGCCTACAGGAAAGATTATTTTTTAACAGAGCCTGTTGCAATAGGACAAGAGGCAATGGTTTTAAACTGAAAGAGGGTATATATACACTAGACACAAGAAAGATTTTTTTTTGTTTGTTTGTTTTTTTGTTTTTTTGTTTTTTTTTTTAAATGAGGGTGCAGAAACACCGGAACAGGTTTCCCAGAGAGGTGGTAGAAGCCCCATCCCTGGAAATATTCCAGGTCAGGCTGAATGGGGCTCTGCACAACCTGACCTAGTTGAAGATGTCCCTGCTCATGGCAGGGAGGTTGGTCTAGAAGGCCTTTAAAGGTTCTTTCCAACCTGAAACATTCTATGAAAATTATACTAAACATGATGTTGGCAGAACTCAGGTTGCATTTTGGCTGCTCAAACTGCTCCCCAAGCTGTTTGGTTTCCAGGGGGATTCTGGCTCTCATCTTGCTGTATGTCAGCCAATGGATGTACCAGAATGAAGTCTTCCCATCACATGTGACTATACACAGCTGTGGCCCATCCTCAATCTTTACACAGGATCTGTGTGAGCAGGGAAGGTGTTGGAAAGGAGGTGGACTGATTACCACAGTTGTAGTAAAATAAAACCAACTCATAGACTCATAGAATGGTTTGGGTTGGAAGGGACCTTAAAGAACATCTAGTTCCAACCCCGCTATTGGAAGGGACATCCCCCACTGGACCAGGTTGCTCAAAGGCCCATCCAACCTGTTCTTGAACACCTGCAGTGATGGAACATCCACAACTTACCTGTGCAACCTGTTCCAGTATCTCATCACCCTCATAGTAAAGAATTTTTTCCTTACATCTAATTTAAATCTACCCTCTTCCAGTTTGAACATGTTACCCCTCATACTATCACTATAAACCCTTATAAAAAGTCCCTCCCCAGCTTTCTTGTAGGCCCCCTTCAGATACTGGAAGGCCAACATAAGGTCTCCCCTTATATCCTTAAGTGTAAAGCCCTCTGAAGTGAGACACTGTTACACTTTGAAACAAGCCATACTCGGTTTAATTTTTGTGAGTGTCTTCATTTCCTATTAGGACACTTGCTCACCTGTATGACAAGGGGCAACAACTTTCCCAATCAGCCAAGCTTCCTCAAGCCTCTGTATGTCCTTGAGAACGTGCTGAGCCAGGTCCTTCTGTACAACCAAGACAGCACCGATTCCACAATTAAACGTCTGAGCCACCTCCTCTGCAGAGAGGTTTCCCTCTTTGTAAAGCCAGCAAAAGATTTCAGGAATCTTCCAGCTGAGAGCATCTGGAAATGATTGAAATTTGTTTATGGCCAGCACAAATGTTTGCTACCCACCTTTTATTATATACGACAGTGGTATATTACAACAGCTGACAGAGACTAATTCTTGCTATTCTAAGAACACTGTCCAAAGAGGACAGTGATCCAATTTCCAGTCAACTCTGTAGGTGCTGCTTAGCTAGAAGTTTCTAGCCATCACTGGTGCAAGCCAAGTCTTTTCTAGACTTTCTAATGAGCACATGTAAGAAACGACCATGAATTAAAATGTATTTATTCCTCATCAGACAGAAGGAAAAAGCCATGGACTACTTGCATCTCTTCTGTAAGAGATAAAGGAGCTGGGGGACAAATCATCTGGCTTTTTTGGACTACTTCAGCAGGTGCTGTATTTCCATTTCAAAGAATCAATAATTAGTTTAAGAATGTATATTTAGTTGTATTGATGGGCAGACTGGAACAGGGTTGAGTGTTCTACACAAGGATGGGAAGCATTGGATGGGCTTTCACAGTGATCCCACTCACTCAGGCATGGCCTTAGCTTGTCTCTGAAAGCCCTGATGGTGCAGACTTGTCATTTCAACTTCACTTTAGAAAGCTAACAATTCCTTGGGCTTGTTATCTTGTCCATGGTTCCAGGCTGACAAGCAAGCTACCTTAGTAATCTGGATTTCTTTCTTTCCTTTTGTTGTGGTTTGAGGCTTGGAATGGGGGCGTGACCTTCCAGCAACTGGGAGGACCCCGGGTGGGGGTGAAACCATTGTATTCCCTCCCCTTCCCACACACACTCTGATAAGAGGCAGGGAGTGGTTTTTTGTTTCACTCCTGCCTTGGAGCTCAGAGAGGAAAGTTCTCCTTTCACTCCGTGGGACCCTGGAACCATTTCTGAGGGTTTTGTATATTTTATCTTTTGTATTATTCCCCTGATCTTTATATATATTATTTTCCTTACCCCCCTTTTTCGTTTTCTGTTCCTTGTTGAACAATATACTTCATTTTTTTAAAAAGTCTCTCTCTCTCTCTCTCGAGGGGGTGGGGGAGAGGCGAGGACGGAGTTCTGTTCCGTGTGGGTCCCGCCCTGAACCCCTTTTTACACGGAACCAGGACACCTTTCTCATTTCATGCTAGAGAAATACAGACAGACATACAGATACCTTCCTTTCCCCCACCCCACAATATTCTTGGACTTGCATGAATAGGGTTTCCTTTAATATGTTTAATTTTTGAATACTTTGCCCAATTTCAGCTTCAACAGAAGAAGTTCCACCTTACTTACAGATGTCAAATGCTAATCTGTTGTGGGGAAGCTACCATCTACCATAAAACTGTATTAAATATATGTGTGTGTGTACACATTTACCATAGAGTAAATAATGTAAATTACTTCTCTCAGCAAGCTTCACTGTTTGGTCAAAATGTTCAGTATGGAGAGGTGTCTTACAGAGCACACAATCTTCTCAAACACCTTTTGTCCTAGAGATGAGTGGCTTTCAAATTTTCCTGAAATTTATCTTCTCCAATGAGACAGTGGTGCCCATCAGCTGATGCTTACTTGAAATAGAAAAGCTTATGGCAGGCCCTTTGGAAAAGCATTGACTTTGGCATATTCAGAGTACAAGTTCATAGACACACACAGTTCTGAGTATCTCTGTAACTGCAGCTGAAAAGTCAGGTCCCTGCTGTATATAAATTCTGTCAAAAAGAAACAGTCATCTTTGATATTTACCCAGAACAGCGCTGACACATTCTGGCAGAATTCTGGAGATGCCTTCCAGCAACCCCTCCTCAGCAACGAAGGCAAAAGCCTTCACATGCCCTGAGCGAAGGACAGGCAGCAAAGAGGGACTGTATATTTTTGCTGGGGTCAGTAATATATCTCCTGCAAACAAAAGTGTCAGTTCAATCAATCTGTTTAAAAGGTCACTAGGCGTTCAGTGGGAACGCATCTCTGAACGGGTTCCCTTCTGCTCTTCATAGGAGACAACCTTGGGAAGTAGCACAAAGTGCTGGCCC